>NC_065451.1:76282881-76582881 GCF_917563875.1 Diabrotica virgifera virgifera
GGTAAATACCAGATCTAAATAAGGAAATCTTCATATAATTGGTTTGGAGAATTTTCAAAATGATTGTAACGCTCGGTTTCATAATCAGTTTTTTAAATTTTAAGTAAGTTGGTACCTCTACCTTTATCACAATTCATATATGGGTAAATGTCAACTTTAAAGTGAACTTTACTTAATGTTTACTTTAAGTTGATTATGAAATCGGGCGATTTTGACAGGTAACCGTTAACACAGATTTTACTGTACCTATTTACAGGGCCTAAAAAGAATCTACTGATTTCTATTGATTTTTTGAAAGCAAAACTACTATCCGCTGCAAGATAATTCGGATGGAATTCAGACAAAATATGTACAAAAAGTACATATTTTGTCGGAGTTTCAGCCAAATTATCTTGCAACGGATAGTACTGAAAGAGTAAGAACTGGCCTGGCAACCCTGTCTAGCAAAGCTGATACAAAGATTAGAGCTTATCAAATCTACTGATAAAACAATGGACAATGGAGAAACCAGCTAATAAAAAACAAATAAACAGGTTGTTAAATAAATCGAAAATTTCCAGCAAAATAAAATATAAAATAATAAGAAAAAAGTAAGGTTATAAAGTAAATTCTTTTTTTGCTCCTGAAGTTGCCGTAAACGTGTCACATATCTATAGAACTATACGTAAAGGCCCTGTGGTCGTGAGAGACAACTACATAGTCGACCAGAAAACCCATGGGCGTAAATTAGTTTAGCATTATAACGTTTTTAAGTAGTTGCGATTGTTGAAAAAACTTGACTGTGATATGTCGGAATGGGACGTTTCGGCGTCGCCGTTTCGGCGTGGCCATTTCGGCGTGGCCGTTTGGGCGTAGAGCCGTTTCGGCGTAGGCCGTTTCGGCGTAGGCCGTTTCGGCGTCGGCCATTTCGGCGTCAGAAATTTTATTTTAGTTGACTAAATACCTACATTGAGGTTTATTGGTCAGGCAATTTTTTGGAAAAAAATCTTTTAATATAGTTATTTAAATACATTGGAGTTCATTGGTCACACAATTTTAACATTAATGGTCAAGTAGAAAAATAAACTAAATATATTTCTTTTATAAACATTTTGTTATATTTTATTCTGCAAATACCTATATTGGATTTTTTATTAATGCATATTAATAATAATTGCTGTTCTCTTAATTGTCCCAGAGCTAATTAGATGATAACTGACATTTTTCAACTTTAATTAGACATACATTATATGGTATATAGACGGAGAATTTTAATATTGTTAAAATATCTTTTTTAAGCAAAAATATTTGCAGAATGTATATTTTTAAAAAAAATTAAATTATACAATATTTTCTTGAAAGGAATCTGCTTTTAAAATATTTACCATTAGTTAGTATAATAATAGTTATCCCTATATTTATTGCAGTTTCTTCGAAAATTTAAATACAAAATTCTATAAATCACATAATAATGTTATTAACATTTCCTCGAAAACTTAGGTAAAACTTCAGGTAAATTATGGCCCTCCCTGCGGTCGGGCCATAAACTTTACCTTCAGGATTAAATGTACTACTTCAGTCCCGCGGTATATAATGTACTATTATTAGGAAATACCTCGAACAGAGATCAGTTTAAGAGTTTATGTAGTGTCTTATAATATTTCATAGTAGTATTTATACGATATACAGACGAAGAATTTTTAAGCTATGGAACGAAAAATTTTATCGACCAGAGGAAGAGAGAAATTTACCACTGATGGTTTCATGTATGTTTTTGACGCTGTTAGTA
Organism: Diabrotica virgifera virgifera; assembly: GCF_917563875.1. Lineage (NCBI taxonomy): Eukaryota > Metazoa > Arthropoda > Insecta > Coleoptera > Chrysomelidae > Diabrotica > Diabrotica virgifera. The sequence continues at coordinate 76,284,650 of NC_065451.1, forward strand.
AAAGCGATGAATCCCTAAAATTTTGGAGGTGTGAGAGGAAACAAACGTGCAAAGCAAGAATACATACAAGAGATGGTGAAGTCATCAAGAAAGTAAATGTTCACACTCACGACTCCTCGGCGATGGACGTGGAAGTAGCACAAGTTGTTACAAAAATGAAAAAGCGTGCTACAGAAACAAACGAAGGGACAATAGTGGTAATCAATGAGTGCCTGAGAAATACAAGTCAAGCTTGTCATGGTCGGCTCCCAAACACTGGCGCGATGAGAAAATTCATCAGACGAAAACGTAACGAAGTTCATGCAGCCCCATCAAATCCGACAACTGTTGAAGAGTTAGTAATTCCCGAGTCTTATCGTGTTTACACGTTACAAGATGGTGTAGAAGAAAATTTTTTATTAGCAGATGATGGAGAAGGATTGCAAAGAATTTTGATTTTCGGGAGAGAATCGTGGCTGCAACATCTACAGACCTCAGATGTGTGGTATGGTGACGGTACATTTGCTATAGCACCATCTCTATTTTTACAAGTATACACAGTTATGGCCACAAAATATAATGGAGTCCATCCAATATTTTATGCCATGCTGCCGAATAAAACAAGATCCACATATACCCGTATGTTTGAATTGATCAGACAAATTGTACCAAATTTGCAACCCAGAGCAATCCATTGCGATTTCGAACAGGCGGCATTTAAGGCAATGGAAGATTGTTTTCCAGGCGTCGACATCAATGGATGTTTTTTCCATTTGGCACAAAATATGAAGAAACAAGTGGCTGCTATGGGATATACGAGAGAGTATAATGCTGATCCACAATTCGCTTTAAATTGCAGAATGTTGGCAGCATTAGCATTTGTTCCTATCGAACATTTAGATGATGCCTTTGCCGTTCTAGCGGAAGCTCTACCTGCTGAACACCAACCACTTGTAGACTGGTTTGAAGACTACTATATTGGACGTATGAACAGAAGAGGAAATGGCAGAAGACCAAGTTTATTTCCCCAAAGGATGTGGAACCTCTACCAGAGAACTCTGGATGGAGAAGACCGGACAAATAATCACGCTGAGGCCGCCCATAGAAGACTCAAGATGGAATTGGGAGCAGATCATCCAACCATATGGAAATTTATAGATGGCCTGCGTCAGGTGCAGAAAGGTCGAGATGTCTATTTCGAGCAACTTGTGGCAGGTAATCTCCCACCATTGAAATTAAGAAAATACAGAGACGCAGATGATCGCATTTCACGGCTTGTGGGAAATTTTGATGCAAACGGGGATGTTTTAGAATTTTTAAGAGGACTAGCACATAATTATAATATGTAAGTAGGTACTTTATTTTAATTAATATTTCGTGAATAAGTTTTGTAGGTTAAATATAAATGTCTTGTATGTAAGTATAAATGTTTCAGAATTTTTAATTGGACTAGCACATATCTAATTATAACATGTAAATAATAACTAAAATAAAATATTCATTTTTCCAAAATCTTGTTTATTCATTTATTTATATATAATATCTACAGCTAGAAGCCAATTACAGATATTATATTAACTATGAGCTAAATAACAAGCACACACACATAAGTATAAAATTGACATATACAAATCTACCATTAATATTAAAATTTTGTGATCAATGGACTCCAATGTATCTACTTAAATAACTATATTAAAAGATTTTTTTCAAAATAATGTCTTACTAATAGACTCCAATGTAGGTATTTAGTCAACTAAAATAAAATCTCTGACGCCGAAATGGCCGACGCCGAAACGGCCTACGCCGAAACGGCTCTACGCCCAAACGGCCACGCCGAAATGGCCACGCCGAAACGGCGACGCCGAAATGTCCTAGACCCGTGATATGTAGTTGTCACAATAGTAATAACTTAGTTGCCCATATAACTAAAGATATTACTTAATGTTGTAACATCGTAATGTCAGTCGGGTTAGGGGTCGTTGGCCGAAACAACTGAAAATGCTCTCGGGCAACGTTATATACAGTGCATTTGTTTGTACTGACAACCAATGCGTCGAAAAATTGCTACTTGGGATGTGTATGCCAACTTTCATGTCAATCCAAGCGGTTCTTTAAAATTTAGAGGTTTTGCAATATTTTACCTTTAAAGAACGTAGGTACTATTAGGAAATTTACTGCTTTTACTCGTAAGGTCCTTTAAAATTCGCTTGAATTTTCGGACTTATTTTATAATCATCTGCATTTGTGTGTTATTACTGTTAAAATGTTATTTTATGTTTTTAGGAACGGCACACCTAGGTGTATTGCTCATTACTGCGACTCTGTGCAAGAAAATGTCGTACACACGAACGAAACCTGTACCCAAGACGGCAACATCCACCATCATACAGATGTATGGTGGGAACGAGATGGTTGCACCAATTGTACTTGCATCAGTGGCCACGTAGAATGCAATTCAGACCAGTGCGAACAGGAAACCACCACAGTGCGAATCAACAAATGTCCCGTGTTAGAAAACTGCAACAAAACATGCCTTAACGGTTTTAAACTAAATAGAAAAGGATGCGAAATATGCAAATGCAACAGTATAAGACTTGGCCAGGACATTTTGGGCCGATATAATATATCGATGCATGATTTGATTAAGATTTTAGACGATTATAAAAACAAACGACATTCGACGACTCCTGCGACGACTTTAACTACCAGTGGTACTACATCTGGTGCTCCTTCCAGTACTACCAGCAGTGTCAGTACTAGCACTAGAACGGTTCCAAGCACAATTTCAGATAAGACACTTGAAATAGTGGATAATCATTTGCCAGTAGTTATTATGAATAGAAATGCAGAATTCCTTCAGGAACAACCCACTTCCACCACCACTGAACCATCTGTTAGACCAACAGATAAGGAAACTGGTAAGCATTTTAAATTCGAATATTAATAATCTACATATTTTTTGTAATTTTTTATAGAACAATTTTTTATTTTCGTTTTTTTATAAACTGACTCTATCTGCGAAAGTGTAAAAATCATTTAAGGGCGTAGACGCAAAATTTTGGGTCAATGTGTTTTAAATGCATTCATCTTTTTCGAATACTGAGAAAACTAACAAATATTTTTTAAGGATTTCAACGCAGGATGAAAAATTGCATTATTACCGAGGGCCGAAAGTCAATTCGCCGATTTTTAAGTTCAAATATCTCATTCAAATAAAACTTTTTGGTTATTCTAAGGGACTTTCGGCCCTCGGTAATAATGTAATCTTTCGTTTTGCGTTTAAATTTTTTAAAAATACTTATTAGTTTTCCAAGATTCGAAAAAAATGAATGCATTTAAAACACATTGGCGCTAAATTTGGCCCCTACGCCCTTAATGGGACAATTAAGTTATAAATTTATTTATAACTATACTTACATGAGCTAAAACTCGTATGTACTCGACAACGTGCGCGGCGCTTGACCTGTGCAGCTGCGACTCGACAGTGGGGTTCTAAAAGTTATAAAGCGAGCACGTGTTTTATATTATTGAAATTTATCTAAAATTATTGTTTGGCAAATCGGATTAAATGCCTGGATCTCTGGTGGTTATTTAAAAGGCAGTGACCAGTTTACTGCAGAAAACAATTCTGAATTAGCAATTCAGGATCAATTCATACGGTATTCATTGATCTTGAAAAATAGATATGATATGATATAGATCCGTGAGAGATTCTGTAATGGGCACTGAATAAGAAAGGAATCCCTGGTGAATATGTAAAGATTGTGAAAGATATGTATGAGGGAGTAACAACTAGTGTTAGGTCAGGTATGGGAGATACTGATCAATTTTATGTGAAAGCAGGATTGCACCAAGGCTCAGTGATTAGTCCTTATCTTCTCATTAGTTTCGGATCAGATAACAGCGAAACTAGAGGTTAACATTCCCTGGTACTTAATGTATTCTAAAGATATAGTGTTACTAGGAAATAGTGAAAGCGACTTTGAACAAAAACTGTAACAGTAGAAAAAATCTTTTGAGAAAAAATGTTTACTAGGAGGACAAAAAGAGAGTAGTTGAAATGTTCATGTAAAGATGGAGTTACTACAAATAAAATGATACCTTCAGATGGCGAAATTATTGTAAAAGTAATAGTTTTAAGTACCTAGGAACGCTATTACAGCATAATGGAGAAATAGTTGGACATGCATGCAGTAGATATAGGGTCGCAGGAAGAAAAGTCCAATGAAACTGAAGTAAAAATTCTACAAAACAGCTATAAGACCTGCTATGTTGTACAACATTGAATGTAAGGCAGTTAAAAATAAAGGGGAACAAGAAATGCATGTGGCGGAAATCAGAATGTTTAGATGGATAAGTGGAGTGACAAAAAAGGATAAAGTTAGGAGTGAGTATATTAGGGGAAGGATGGGTATGACCTCAATTTGTGCCAAAATAAGAAAGCACAGGTTAAGACCAAATAAGATCTATGGGGAGACGCTTAGGAAGGACATGTCGGTAAAGGGGATTGACGTTGATATGACCCAAGATAAAAACTTATGGAGAAATGCAATTAGGGGGTCCGGTCCTGAACATGGTAACACAAACTGTGTTTACATTTCAGTCCCAAAAAATCATCTTTTTTCAAGTAGTTTATATCCAAATAAACTTGAAAATAAGCAAAAAGTAATAGTATATAGTGCAGTTACCTTACGGAATAAACCAGTGAGTTTTTATTATTTATTTATTCAAAACATTACAAAGCATATCGTTTGTAAGGTTAAGTGACGGCCGAAAGGCCAGTTCTCGGAACTAGTTCTGGTTCTGAAACTGGTTCATAATTACTAATGAGTATACCAAATGATACCAGATCCGACCTAACTAATTTGTCAACAATCATGACTGAAGATCATCAACAACCTCAAAACAAAACCTCATATTCAACTGTGCTTAACAATGCTTCTTCAATTCAATTTCCTTCAAAGCTGCAAGCAATTTTATTTAATTCGCTACCTGATACTAAAATAGAAGAGTACTTAATAGCACTTGGTGAAGTTGTTCATCCACGGAATATTTTATTTTCATCAAGGCTATCAAATAACAGAATATGTATTTATCTCTCCAGCGAATCCCTGGTGGAAAAATTTATGTCCGGTCCAGCAGAAATAACAATTAAAGGCGAAAATCTAAAGGCACGAAAATTGATAACTCCAAACGAAAGACTGTTACTATCGGGTGTTTGCCCTTCTATTCCACATATTCTAATAGAGAATGAGTTAACCAAATTCGGTCTTAAATTAATGTCACCTTTAACCTTCCTTAGAATCGGTAGTCAACTTCCAGAATTTCAACACGTCCTCAGTTTTAGAAGACAAACTTATATTCAACCACTTGCAGATATAGACCTTCCCTCTTCTTTCTTAATGACATATGATCAAACTTCGTATCGCATATATTTAAGTTTAGATAAACCTTCATGTTTTATCTGTAAGAACACAGGTCACATTGCAGCAAATTGTTCAAATCATAATCAACAAAACGATTCCTCTCATATCCAACACCAACCGCAACAACCAATACAACAACAACCAATACAACAACAACCAATGCAACAACAACCAATACAACAACAACCAATACAACAACAACAACCAATACAACAACAACCAATACAACAACAACCACAAGAATCCCCCAAGTCTGTTCCATCACCCCTAGAAATGGAACCAAATCATCCAGTCAGTAATTCTAATGCCGAACCTTCACTTAACCAACAAACAGATACTAATTTAATGCCCCCCGTATTAATTATGGAAACTAATTGTATATCTAAGGATCAGTCAACGACCAATAAGAGAACAATTTCGGAAATTAATACTACTCCATCTCCCACTGAAGAATTAAATAAAGAATTTAAAGTACCAACACAAACCAAAAAGAAACAAAAAAAGCAAACTGAATCTACCAGATCAATTCAGGAAATAATGATGCCAACAAAAACAGTATTTCACGATACGTCAAATAATTTTAACTTAACATATGAACAAACACTTGACTTTTTTGAAAATTATACTAGCTCGACTGATCCCATTAGTTTATTACAAACATACACAACGGATATACCCAACTTTATTTACATGTTAACAACAATTAAGCCATATTTTACAGAAAAAAGCATGAAAACCAAATGCACTAAATTAATAAACAAAATCGAAAAAATGCTAGACGATCCCGCTTATCAAGATAGTGATTGTTCGACAAATTCAGCTCCAGAAATAAACTAAAATCTTCGAACCGATACTACAATGGAATGTTAACGGGTTTTATCCCCGTTTAGAAATGCTTAAACATTTATGTTCAATAATCTCACCATCAATAATATGTTTACAAGAAACAAACTTTAAAGGATATCATAGTTATGACATGAAGAATTATTCTTGTTTCCATAAAAACCGAGACAACGCAAATATCGCTAGTGGAGGAGTTGTTACGTATGTTAACAAAAAATATGAATCAGAAGCATTAGTAATCAATAGTAATTTAGAAGTAGTAGGAGTATCAGTGTCCTTTCCACAAAAAATGAATATCTGTAATATTTATATTCCACCTGACTTACCTATCACAGAAGCAGATATTTCAGATGTATTAGATCAGATTCCCACTCCCAGAATAATCGTTGGTGATTTTAACAGCCATAATCCAATATGGGGATCTCTTGGAATATATTCAAAGGGCAAAATTTTAGAAAACATAATTACCTCAAAAAACCTAAACGTACTGAATGATGGACAATCAACAAGATATAATATTCATACAGGTACTTCATCAGCTATCGACCTGTCAGCAAAATTTTCATGGGATGTAATTCCGTTTTTATTTGGAAGTGATCATTATCCTATTAAAGTCTCTTTTAACAGTAATTATGAAGATACTAATACAACCCCAATTCCAAAATGGAATCTAAAGAATGCCGATTGGTATTTATTCAAAAAGTATATTCAACAGAACTGCCATAGCTTAAAAGAAGTCACCGAAAATCATCATATAGATGAACTTTTGAATTCGTTTATATCATTAATCCATCTTGCCGGTGAAAATCATATAGGTAAAACACAAACTCTACATAAAAGAAATTCATTACCATGGTGGAACGCAGAGTGTACTGATATAATAAAGAAATATAAAAAATCCTTTAACAAATTGAAACGTCACAAAACACTTGAAAATACTATAGAATATAAGAAGTTACGGGCTCAAGCTAGATATATAACTAAAAAGAACAGAAAAAAATCTTGGCAAGAATTTATGTCCTCTATTAATTCCACTATGCCTATAAGCACCGTATGGGAAAAAGTTAGAAAAATATCTGGAAGTAATACCTATAAAAAGATTCCATTTCTATGCAATAACAAACAGATAGTAACATCTAATAACGAAATAGCAGATTTATTAGCAAAACAATTTGAAATGAACTCCAGCAATAACAACTTTTCTAAAGAATTTATCAATACCAAGATGATTTCGGCAAATAAATTAATAGATTTTAATTGCATTGAAGATAATCCTCTTAATATAGCATTTACCATGGAAGAGCTTAATCACTCTTTAAGTACCAGCAAAAAATCGGCGCCAGGACCAGACGATATTCCTGTTAGTTTCTTACAAAATCTACCAGATAATGGAAAACAATATCTTCTTAACCTATACAACAGAATTTGGACTAATAATGAGTTTCCCACAAAATGGACGCAGGCGATAATAGTTACATTACTAAAACCAAATAAACCACGAACTGATCCCGAATCCTATAGGCCAATTTCGCTTACCAACACAATGTGTAAAATCTTGGAAAAAATGGTGAATAATAGACTAAGGTGGTTTTTGGAAAATAATAAATTAATAATCAATGAACAAAGCGGCTTTCGCAAGAACAGATCCACTATAGATAATTTAATTGACCTAGAATCCGAGATAAATGAATCGTTTGCAATTGGACAGGAATGTCTTGCGGTTTTTTTCGATATAACAAAAGCGTTTGACATGGCTTGGAGATACGACATTCTTAACACACTAAGTCAGTGGGGCGTCAAAGGTAACATGCTATATTTCATTCAAAATTTTCTTAGTAAGAGACAACTTAAGGTTAAGATAAATGGTACACTATCCAGCACTAAAGACCAAACAAATGGAACACCTCAAGGATCTGTTATTAGTTCAACACTATTCTTAGTAGCAATTAACAAAATCTTAGAAAACTTTCCACAACTTGTTAAAGCGAGATTATACGCTGACGATTTAGTCATTCTTCATATTCAAGAGGAAAAAATATTCTTTCTATACAGAAAAATTTACAATGTGCATTAAATCACCTTGAAAACTGGTCGAAAGCTGTAGGATTGCAATTCTCTACAACCAAAACTAAATGTATTTTATTTTCAAAAAAACGGCAGTCTACAACTCCAGATCTTCAGTTATATGGAAACAACTTAACTTATGTGGAACTCTTAAAATTTCTAGGAATGATCTTTGATAAAAAACTATCTTGGAAGTACCACATTATGCACATTAAACAATCCTGTCAATCTGGTCTCAATTTAATGCGTACAATGTGCAATCGTAATTGGGGTTCAGATTGTAAAAGTTTGATTCTTATTTACAAATCTCTAGTACGATCCAAACTCGATTATGGATCAATTGTATACTCATCTGCAAAGAAGACACTTCTTGCTCAACTAGAAGTCATACAAAATACAGCATTAAGAATAGCCACAGGAGCATTCTGTACTAGCCCCATTAATAGTTTACAATGTTTAACCGGAGAACCACCTTTAAATTTCCGAAGAATGTACTTGTCATTAGTCTACGCATCTTCCATATATGCAATAGAATCGCATCCCACTTTCCACCACACTATTGCAGAACGTTTCAAAGAAACTTATGTAAATAAAAAAAGAACTAACCCTCCCTTTTACGAGAGAATCAGAAAATATCTCTGTCTCAATAATATTCAATTCCCAAAATTTTTTAATCAGACAAATACAGTTACTCCTCCGCCCTGGACCTTTCCTCCTGCAATATGTGATCTAACTCTCTCTAAATACAATAAGCTTGATACCCCCCATGCAACAATTAATCAATCTTTTCTCAACATACTTGCTTCTTTCCCAGATCATTGTTATATTTATACAGATTCATCTAAGACTGCTGATGGTGTGGGATCGGCAGTTGTAGATTCAAACACTATATTACAATTTAAATTATCTTCCACTTGCAGTATTTACTCTGGAGAACTATATTCAATTCTGCAAGCCCTCATTCACATTCGTACTCAAAAAATTCCAAAATCTGTCATAATTACCGACTCTCTCAGTGCATTACATACGATAGAACAGTTATATACAAGTAATCCTATAAGTATTTTAATAAAAGAACAATTACATTTACTGAAGAACACGATGCAGCAAGTAAGCTTTATATGGGTTCCATCACACATTGGACTTCAAGGAAACGAAAAAGCAGATTTCCATGCCAGAGAAGCAATACACAGTGCGTCTTCAGTGTTAGTGAACTTAGTGCCTGTTTCCGATTACAAACCATTCCTTAAAGAAAAAGTGTTAAACAAATGGGAAAACGAATGGAATCTTTCACAATCATCTCTACACACAATAAAGCCCTCAATTGAACCTTGGTGTGAGATAGACCTAAATCGCCAGCTGTTTGTGAAGCTAAATCGTTTACGCATAGGGCATAGCAGACTTACTCACAGCTACCTAATCTCCAAGTCAAATCGCCCTATTTGTGACCTGTGTAATTGCGACATCAATGTAACACATATATTAATAGAGTGTCCTAAATATCTTAATGAAAGACAAAAACACTCCATACCTCTCAATATAAAAGCAGCCTTAGGATCACACTGTAAGCTTACGCATTTGTTTAATTATTTGAAAGAAATTAATGTTTTAAACAAACTATAACCACTGTTAACATTTTATAAACCCCATTCTTAATTTGTAAATTATGATATTGTTACCTAAATGTGAACTTATGTAATACCTAATCAAAATGCTATTAGATTTAAGTAACCATGTATCAATGACAGTACAGCTAATAACCCAAAGTTGATGCTGATAACAATAAAATAAAAAAAAATGCAATTAGGGTAGCCAACCCCACCTAGAGATAAGGGCAAAGAGAATGGTGATCATCATTAATTAAAGGGTGATAAATTATTAGTTATTTCAAATTGTTTTGTATTTAATGTCTTGACTGAATGACAATGGGATAATATTTACTATATACACTTGCGAGCAAAAAAATCGACTCAAAAGTAAAAGAAGTTATATTTTTTGATTTCGCTGTTTGGGCAGTGTCTGTTCGCATACAGTGCTAGTCAAAAGTCCGTACCCCCCCCTCTTATCTTTTGAACGGTTATACGTACAAAAGTGAAATTTGGAGGGAGGAAATAAACGGACATAAGCTCCTTAACTAGTCCATGACAGGTGACGTAATAGTGACAGATGACGTTACAGAGCCACTGTGACCGATAATTTTAAATGGGACCTTATGGCAAGTGATACCTCGTTTGAAAGGTATTTAAAATACCTATTCAGCCATACTAATTTTTTTGGGTGTAGGTGGATTTTTATTTTGGTGAATAAATTAAATAAATATAATATTGTAGTTTCTCATTTAATTAACAAAAATTCAAATGTCCGCCTATGGTTTCTTTGTCAAAAAATTTGACGTTTTTCAATTTTCTAGTAGTTTTTACGTAAACTTCAACCCTTTTGACAAGTAATCATAGGCAGAATTTTGAATTTTTATTAATTAAATGCGAAACTACAATTTTATATTTATTTCATTTTTTCATCAAAATTAGCTTAAACTCAAACAAAATTAGTATAAATGAATAGGTATTTTCAATACCTTTGAAACGAGGTATCACTTGCCATAAGGTCCCATTTAAAATTATCTGTCACAGTGGCGCTGTAAAGTCATCTGTCACTATTACGTCATCTGTCATGACTAGTTAAGTAGCTTACGTCCGTTTATTTCCTCCCTCCAAATTTCACTATTATAGGTATAACCGTTCAAAAGATACGAGGGGGGGTGCGGACTTTTGACTAGCACTGTATATGTAAAAATAGAAACAAAATATTGTGGACGAAAGTAATTTTTGTTGCAATGGCTTCAATATTTATAAAGTTAGTAACTAAAGACCATAACAAAGGTAACTTAATATTGTATGTGAAAAAAATGTAATGGATGAAAGTCATTATGTAATGAATATAAAAGTAAATTAACTTAAAAATCAAAATTAATATTGAGTATTTAAGATCTTAAGGATCTTATTAAGTTTCTGACTGATTTCTTAAGAATTGCTTCCCACTCTTTATCCAATGCAGTTTTTAGCTCCGCAACTGTAATTGGTGCTGGAATACGGACACAAGCCCTTCGTTTAAGCTCATCCCATATGTGCTCGATGGGATTCATATTCGGACTTAATGGAGGCCGATTGTTGTTATAGTGGTGTTGTCCAGGTAATCTTTCGTAATCTGCGCTGTTTGACATTGAGCGTTATCATGCATTGGCATGAAGCTGTCGCCAATGGAGTCGGCTAAGGAACAACATGGTATTGTAGAATATCCGTAATGTAACGATCCGCTGTCAAACCCCCTTCGCGAGCACCACCATTCACCAACACAAGCTCTGTTTTTCCTTCTAAAGATATACCATCCCAGAACGTACACGAATCACCTCCATAGCACACTGTTTTGACACTGCAGCACTGGGCAAACCGTTCTTCGGGCCTCCGATAGACGCGTCATCTTCTGTCATTGCTTTACAAGCACATTCGACTGTCGTTAGAGAATAAAACTGCTCTATTGGACAAGGTCCCAATTGACGAGTTCCCGGGTAAACTGAATTCGAGCTTGTTTCTGACGTGCGTTCAATTTGGGCCCTGTGTTAGCTTGCCTGGGTATCAAATTGACAGCCTTAATTCTTCTCCCAACTATCCACTAAGTGGATTCTCACTGAGTGAGATTCCGCAAGGCACTCAGGACAATAAATCGATCATCCCTGTCTGGCTTACACATCGCCGACCCGAACCTGATCATCGACTACAGCTACCGGTCTCCTGGTATCGACGGTAAGCCCTTAACACTGCACACTGCGTCATATGGAGGCGACGCCGACGGGCGACAGTCTTCCGACTATAGCGCTCTCGTAATTATGCAAGAATTACCTGGGCCTCTTTCATTGATGAAGTATACATTTATAAAATATTCACTTACTGTACCTCGAAGTGTACACACACGTCAATGTTTAAAAAGCGACTGAGACGATTACCGGCAAATTCATAGAGGTTTAAATTGCGTAGAATATGCCCATTACAATGTTTGCTGCATTAACTACAGAAGTAGGTAACTTTTACAACACGTTGCCAATTTGCATAAATCAATTATTTTGTAGAAGTTGTATAATAGACAATATTTTTTGCGTTAGTTGTTTTAACTCCAAGAAGAAAACATGAAATTTCAAACATGTCTAACTAATTGGCTCTTCCAAAGCCATTTTTCAGAACAACAAAAAACATGAAATTGCTAAGCATAAACTACAATACATCCAGTGATTCGATTTTTTTGCTCGAAAGTATATAATTTTGGTGAATATATTGTAATATTGCGTTGCGTTAGTTTGTATTTATTTAGTTGTTAACAAACTAAACTAGTTTTAATATTACAAATAATAAATGATAAAAATTTTTCTATCAATTTTCAGATTGGTTGATCTACGTCCTCATTGTCGGACTGGCCGGATTCCTCTTGTTCGTCGCTTTGGTAATTCTTTGCGTCTACAAGGGCAGACGAAAAAGCAGCATAGACTTGTCTCATTGCCAGTACCAAACCGTGAGCAATCATAACAACAACAACACGATCAGAAAAACTGATCAACTCCTCTGAAGGGTATCTTCTGAATAAACTTGTGATATATATAATACATGTATTAGTGAAAAAACGAAAGTAGGGTGATAACGGGACTATATTATTTTCAATCAGATGAAAAGTTTTGGTGAGAAATGTATACCCGCGGGAGAATATTCTTTCGCATACATTGTTAAAGGCGTTTTTTAAGTAAAAGTTACTTTTATTTTCAGAATGCAATATATTATGTTTTTGACGCAATATCATGTAAAATATATAGCATATTTTTACATTAAAAACTGTTCATTTGATTCGAAACACACTAAAACAATTTCTTCAATATATATTGACTGGTATATAAGTAAATTCCAGGATTGTTAGTGGTTAATACAAACAGACAGGAGTACATCATCATCATCATCATCATCATCATCATCATCATCAATGGCTTTACGACTATTCGTGAGTCTTTACCGCGTTTACTATTGCTTTCCATGTTTGTCGGTCCTGTGCCACTAATTCCCATTGTCTCACTCCCATTTTCTCCAGATTTTCTTTGACTGCATCTTTCCACCTTTTTCTAGGCCGTCCCACAGATTTTCTTCCATCTGGTCGTTCCCAAAACACATTGTTTATAAGGTGATTGTCGTTACTGCGTATCAAATGAGTCCTGCCCATCTGAGTCTATTGGCCTTTATGTTTCTGACTATATTTTCCTTTCCGAATAGAGACGCTTAACTCGTTATTGTATCTGCGCCTCCATTCGTTTGTCACGCTTTATCTCTGCAAGGGCATTATATCATTCGAAGGATTTTATGTTCCCACAGTAGCAATTTATTTACTTCTTTTTTTGTTAGCGTCCATTCCATGTTTCGCTTCCATATGCGACTGCTGGTCGTATTACGGTCTTATATATCTAGATTTTTGCAGCTCGTGAAAGAAGTTTTGACTTCATTAGATGTTGCATTTCAAAAAAGATTTGTTTTCTGCCATTATTCGCGTTTTACCTTCTCGCTCTAATTTGTTGTCATTTGTGATTGTTGCTCCTAGATATTTAAATTCTTTAACCACTTCTAAGTTATGATCGTTTATAGCAATAGACGAAGAGGCAGCGCTGAAAAATCTCTTTGAATTTACTAAAGCTAGATTTTTCACAGCAGATTACTGTGAGTGTGTAGAGAAACATACTGCGGTCGGTCAAGCGAAACGTAGAACAGGGGTTACTGAGAGGGTATCAAAGTTGCTTTCCTACGAAGGTAATTATTTCCATTTACTAAGGCTGAAAATCAGTACACACATTCTAAATTAAATATAAATAAAAGTTATTATAGTCGGTCAGCTGTATGACGGGACAGAGCCGGTCGGTCGGCCCCAATAGTCGATTGAGGAAATGGAGCATTTTGGCTCGCAATTTTTTCCTCCAACATGGATTTACTTGCAATTTTCACAGAAGGTAGGGAATACTCTAAGGATCATTTTTTATATCATGCCGCTATCATACGCTAAAATCTTGGGGGTGGTTGCCCCCCATCTCGGGGGTGGGAATTTTTTATTACATTTTAACTATGTGTTTCGATGGAAAAAGTGATTCTAAGAAAAAAATGTTTTTACATTTTCTTCGTAAAACTAATATTTTTCGAGTTATTCGCGCTTGAAAATAACAGTTTTTGACGAAAAAATCGACTTTTTTAGAGAGTTTTTTGAGAATACCTCGACAAATATGCATTTAATCAAAAAAACTGTAGATATCAAAATTGTATCTGTTAGTAATACAAACCAAATTCTTTTCCAATAATATCTTTAAGACCAATATAAACCGAGATACGGCATGTTAAAGGTTAGCTTTTTTGGTCAAATGCATAATTTGAAATATTCAAAGCCAAATAATGGGAAAAATTTGCATTTTTCGAGGAAAACTTAGATAATATTTTTTCAAATATACAATTAGACCTTTTAAAAAGTAATAATAAAAAGTTTCTTGCATGAAAATTAAGCGACTTCATTCAAAAAAATGTCGGTACCTGCTTTTCTCTACGAAAAAATCAGTGAAAACAACCCCCTAACTACCTTCCTAATTCAAAATTGGTCTTCACCTTTCTGTAGTTCCTTTTATATTTATATTATCAATACACTCATGGAGTTTGACCTATTTAAAATGCCTAATTTTGAAAAAATATTATATCTCACTGTGTACTGATTTTCAGCCTTAGTAAATGGATTTAATTACCTTCGTAGGAAAGCAACTTTGATACCCTCTCAGTAATGAGGCCCATCAAAAATGATTTTATAGGATTTTTAAAGAGCTATAAGACTGTGTAAATTAAATTCCGTAAGATGTCTTAGATTTTAATTGGGGCGGGTTTAAAGGGCTCGAATAAGGGGGTGTTTGCTGGTAAATAGAGGTTTTAAACAGCTATATCTGACTAACTATTCACTGTAATGAAAATCTATGCACAGGGTAATTTTAGTCATTAAAAAAGCTACAATTTAGTGGTATATAATTTTTTTCATATCTTCAGTATTTTAGGAGATATTTTGAAGTAAACGGTGAAAAATACCAAATTGCAAAAAATCAATTTTTCTTTAAACTCCAATTTTTCCAAAATTAGGCATTTTAAATAGGTCAAACTCCTTGAGTGTATTGATAATATAAATAAAAAAGGAACTACAGAAAGGTGAAGACCAATTTTGAATTAGGAAGGTAGTTAGGGGGTTGTTTTCACTGATTTTTTCGTAGAGAAAAGCAGGTACCGAAATTTTTTTGTAAGTCGCTTAATTTTCATGCCAGAAACTTTTTATTATTATTTTTTGAAACGTCCAATTATATGCTTGTAAAAAGATTATTTAAGTTTTCCTCGAAAAATGCAAATTTTTCCCATTATTTGGCTTTGAATATTCAAATTGTGCATTTGACGAAAAAAGCTAACCTTTAACATGCCGTATCTCGGTTTGTATTGGTCTTAAAGATATTATAGGAAAAGAATTTGATTTGTGTTACTAAAAGATACAATTTCGATATTTACAGTTTTTTGATTAAATGCATATTTTTCGAGGTATTCTCATAAAACCCTCTAAAAAAGTCGATTTTTTCGTCGAATAACTGTTATTTTCAAGCGCGAATCTAAAAGCTAAAATCGAATTTTCAATCAACAAAATCTAAAAAACATTTTTTTCTTAGAATAACTTTTTCCATCGAATTACATGGTTAAAATGTAATAAAAAATTCCCACCCCCAAGGTTTTAGCGTATGATAGCGCCATGATATATAAAATGATCCTTGGACTATTCCCTACCTTCTGTGAAAGTTTCAAGTAAATCCATGCTGGACGAAAAAATTGCGAGCCAAAATACTTTATTTCCTCAATCGACTATTGGGGCCGACCGACCGGCTCTGTCCCCTCATACAGCTGACCGACTATAATAACTTTTATTTATATTTAATTTAGAATGTGTGTACTGTTCAGCCTTAGTAAATGGAAATAATTACCTTCGTAGGAAAGCAACTTTGATACCCTCTCAGTAACCCCTGTTCTACGTTTCGCTTGACCGACCGCAGTATGTTTCTCTACACACTCACAGTAATCAGCTGTGAAAAATCTAGCTTTAGTAAATTCAAAGAGATTTTCAAACGCTGCCTCTTGGTCTACAATGTTTGGCCTTATTCGCCGTCGTTCTTACTTTGATACGACCATGGATTTTGTTTTGTTTTCATTTATTTTTAGACAGATGTTTTAGATGAACCAACCAATCATTTAATAACCAACTCGAGAGTAGATGATACAAGTCTTATGCAACATTTTAGCTGGTCTAAACGTTTCCGTTGAATGGCCACTAACACTCCTGGTTCTTAATGTAAGAGGATCTAAATGTATTATTTTTAATAAGGAATGTTAAAAATGAAATTGTATTTTTTTAAAGGACTATATTTGTTAATTTGTTATTGATTAGTTCAAAACACTAACAATCTATGTACATTTGTAAATTTGTGGAATGGTTTATTTTTTTACGATGATGTTTACTTGGATTTTGGTAGTTGGATAGGAAGCGTTCGAGTGGAGGTGGCATTAGTTGCAAGAATTTTTTGAAAGAGTGTAACAATATATCTGCTTTTGATTTATACACAAAATTTTATTTCTGTACACTATGTTTTCGTACATTTTACATAAAATGAGATCATTTTGGTGTAATTTATCTCATTCCTTTTTACCACGAATGTCAAAGCATAATTTTGGCCCAATCTTTAGAGCTCATTGTTAGACTTGAAGCTCTCTAAAACGTTACTTGCAACTAAAACCTACCAACCAAATATTTACTAACTTTGTTCTTTTACGTTTTTTAAACTATGACTCGGTTCGCAGGGTATTGAAGATAATATATTGAATGAGGAAGAACTTAAAGTAGGATGTAAAGTTTTACGGAAGCATTGTATAAGTTTTATACGTACTTTTGTTGAAATTTTGAAAATGCTTGTTTTTATCGGGAAGATGATAATTAAACATATGCAAAATAAGGTGATTTCTACAACAGTATGTCAATGAACATTATGAGCATGTGCTTATAGAAAGAGGTTGAAGTAGAAAATAGTACATATACTTTGAATTTGTTTTTGATATAATAACAAGAAGAGTCATGTTGTGGTTAGCCAATATCTTGCTTTTTAACTTTTTATTTTTAGGACTCTGTATATTCTTGGCTAAAATCAAGATAATAGTATCACCGAGACGTGAGCCCCTATCTCCCAGCGTACTACTGGTCCATATCGCGAGTTTTAAAGTGAACTTCGTTGGTCGTGTGGGTAAGAAAATTCAGGAACGACCTCTACTGGTAAAAGCCGAAAACAGAGGAGTGTGTACCTAAGCGGTACCAAAGCCAAATATAATAGCAAACAATTGAATTTTGAACATATTTGGGTAAACGTATGCCCTGTAACACCTATTTGGCTTAGTGATGATAAGCCCCATATATAAACTTGTCATATATTTCCATAACTTTCTTCTTCTTTAGGTGCCGTGTCGAATTCAGTCGTTGGCCGTCATCATATTTACAATTTCCTGAAACCAATCTCTATCGGCTGCTGCGTGAAATAAATCTTCTACTGTCGAACAACACCATTATCTGGATAATATTACGCAGACATGAAAGATTCTTTCGACCAATCCATCTCTTTCCCTCCACTTTCCTTTAGTGCAGTCACTGAAGGTTTTCACCTCCGATTTCGTTGAACCTTCATCAATTTTCATGAAAATTGGTGAGTAGTTAGATGATACCTCAAGGAACAAAGGTGACATGATGCCAATTTGCGCTTTTATCCTGGGGGTGGATGACACCCCATCTCGGGGTGAAAATTATTATATTAAAAATAATACCACAAGTCGATAGAAGGACAAATTCTAAGCAAAATTTGATATATAAAGTTATTAACATACGTTGGCATCCATCCCCAGGGTAAAAGCGCAAGTTGGCACCATGTCACCTTTGTTATTTGAGGTATTCTCTAACAACTCACCAATTTTCATGCAAATCGATGGAGGTTCAACGAAATCTGGGGTAATAGCTCATATCCACCATCAGTAGGGGAAAGGCGGGCAAAACGGGGTAGCTGCCTAAAACGGGGTACCCCCTTTTTTTTCAATATCACTCGCTCCATCTATACGACGTTAATGAAATTATATTATAGACGCCTGTTTACGCCTTCTGTCATAAAGCAGATATAATTAACTGTTAGTCGATTGTTGTGAAGAGTACATGTGCGTTTTTAGTTAACCAAGTTATAATATCGGCCGAAAAATAATCCATCGTTAGTATTACTAAAACAATTTTTTATTTAATATCATTAATTCCAACTAACAGTGAATGTGTTCTAGAGTATTCGTTTGTCATTATGTTAAAAAATAAAAACTTGTGTAATAATTTAAACAGGTCATAATCTCAAAATCTGCTCTTTGGGCAAAATGGGGTACCAATAGGTAGGGTAAAATGGGGTATCCTTTTTACCATACCTATTGGTAGTCTTTATCCTTTTACCATACCAAGTAAGATAGCCGATGATCAAACCAAATCACAGACGAGTAAGAAATCGCAATTGAATAAAACTAAAAAAGTAGAGTCAGATTCAGAAGGCGAAGATAGTGACACTGACTGGTGCTGCGGAAACTTTTATTCAAGTTCCACAGAGGGATGGATAAGCTGATCCAGTTGCCTTAAATGGGCTAAAAAAAATTCATGTGAAGGTGTAGAAGATGAGGATGATGAAGTAGTACTTGTATGCGAATTTTGTCAATAGGCTTTTCTTGGTTTCAATTTGGTACCCCATTTTACCCTATACAACGGGCATAATGGGGCAATTTACATTAGTTTCTGTATTTTCATATAATAAAAAAAACTTTGACTTCTTTTAAATTTAAATTTTATTAATAAATAGTTACTACTATAACAATGATATTTGTCTTATTTTAGGACCTTAAAAGTTACAGATTTTTTTTAAATCCCAATTTAAACCTTAAGTACCCCATTTTGCCCGCCCTTCCCCTAATTCTATTATAAGGCGAAGTAGATGGTATTTAGGTTCTCTAATACGACATGGTCGAAATATTTTGTTGTTCTCCTCTTTATGAAGTTTATGAGCAGAAAATGTATAAACATTTTTAATTTCTTTGCAACACGAAAATGCAGCAGCTGCATAATGCTCTGGTTAAATCGGTGAGTGCAGGAAGAGTCTATACCGGTTTCGGAGGTCTTTTCCCCCTCATCAGTAGTCCCATATCCTCTTCTCTCCGACTTTTCCAGGCATCACACTTTGGGCCTTTCCGAATTGCAAAGAAAGAAATGTCACGGATGAACTAGAGCCATCTACCGAAAAACAAAGTAAGTTATCAATCGAAGTAGCACAGAAAACGACAATAAATATCGTTCCCATACCACCAGATTGACAACAGGTGGGATACTTTCTTTGGTTAAGATGAGAGAATTTTAAATAATTCACAACTCATCTGCTCAGCGTGGTAAAAGTTCCAACAAAAAAGATCCCTTAATGTTGGAACTTTTACCACGCTGAGCAGATGAGTTGTGAATTATTTAAAATTCTCTCATCTTAATTTCCTCGGCATTCTGTATGATTTACGATTTTTGAAAATCTCGGGAGATTGTAACCAAAGAAAGTATTCCACTTGTTGTCAATCTGGTGGCATGGGAACGATATTTATTGTCGTTTTCTGTGCTACTTCGATTGATAACTTACTTTGTTTACGAGCAGAATTCATCATTTTAAGATCATCTTCATTGGAAGTATGAGAAACCCATAATATTTTTAGGATCCGTCGATAGTACCACAATTCGAATGCTTCTAATTTGTTAGTATTGTGGTTTTCAATGTTTATGTCTCACAACCATATAATGAGAAAGCCATGTACATGGCATTTCAGGACCTTCTTGCGAATATGCACCGACAGGTTTTTGTTATATACAATTGATATCCAGATCATAAAATCCTTACGTGATATTTCTATCCTGGTTATTATTTCCTCATCAGAGTCACAATTTACATTTAACCAGCTGGTATTTAAAATGTTTTACACGTTCTATCTTCCCTCCATTAAGATAAAGCAGACACTGAAATATATTAATCTTTCATACTGCCATCCACTTCTGGAGATGTCTGGAGATTAGATTTACTAACGTCTGGAGATCTTGTAAATTTTATGCAAGAACGGCTGTATCATCAGCGTATCTGATGTTGATTACTTCTCCGCGTAGTCTTACTCCCTCTTGTCTGTTATCAAAAGTGTCCCTACAGTTCTTCAGAGTATAGACTAAAAAGAATGGATAACAAAATTCAACCCTGCCGTACTCTAAATTCTGATGTGTAGTTGGGTAGCGACAACTTAACTCTTACACAAAGTTAAACTTAAATATAACATTTCAATCTCTTTCGACTCTTTGACTTTTAGTTATGAATAAGATCTCGAAAATTACAAAAAAATATTGTAGTATTATAGTTAGTTATGTAAGTAAACTATTATTATCAATAAAATTGATGTTAACTGTAATTTTAGAAAAAAAGTGTTTGGTGTCTACGGATAATTCACCTTTGACGTAAAAAAACTGAAGAAAAAATAATAATATGTTAATAGATATATAAGATGAACAAATATTGCGATTAAAGAATCATCGAAAATGAACTAATTGTAAAAATAAATGGTTTTAATTCACACATAATAAGTTTTGAAAATAAATTCAGACCGCATTTACTTCTATTCATCAATTCTAGAAATGCAAAGTTAATGTTTATAATAGTTGACAAAAAAACTAATTATTTCAAAAAATATTTTATAGTTTTATCAACGAATATAGATTCGCGTCTATATTTCTTCTTTCTTATTAGTTACGAAATAAGTCCGGGACAGTTCGGTTATCGCGACTAGTCGCATTCGATTCAGCGACCAAAAATACACCAGAGAAGACCTTAACACTATCAATTTATTTACAGGGCTTCTAATAATTCCTGAAAAACACCTCATTTTACTATAATTTGTTAATAACAATTAAACGCACCACATTTGGGCTTCCAAACCACTTCCATTGGATTCAGCGCCCCAAAAAACCTATAATACCACCATCAAATCACGGCGAACTAAAAGTGTCCACTGGACCCCCTATGTTGCGACTAGACTATAAGCATTTTAGTCGATCGGCAATTTAAAATGTTAAAATCCAGTTTCACTGTACTGTTAGCCAAGCCGCACACCAAAGAAACATGAAGCGAAAAACATGAAACATGAAACGAAAAACATGTTTCATGAAAAGAAAACACTGCTAAACAAATCTAAAAGTCCGCCTACCAATGAAACGAGTGTGATTCATGCTCATGACACATTTTTATTTTCGGAGAGTATAATAAATGGCCGGACATATATTTGTTTAGCAGTGGTTTATTTCCATGAAACGTAATTTACGTTTCATGTTTCTTTAATGTGCGGCCTGCCTTAGTAGTACTCATTCTGTTAGCCTGTTGACAATTCAATCTTCATTTAAAGATGTTTTAAATTGAATGCCAATATTTTAGTAGAAATTTTATATTTGGTTCGTTATTATATAGTCGGTAGAAAGAAATATCGGGATTGCTGAGTCGAAGATTTTATTGGGAAAGCTGCATTGATTTTAAAATACCTTTAATAAATTTAATTATACATTTTATGAAAATTTGGAAAATTGGACTTTTAAACATTTGTTTGCATAATAGGTATTTTTAAGTTGCGTATATTCATATTTATGACGTTATCAAACACCGAGCTGTTTTGAAATAAAAAACCAAGTAATATGCATTATTATTGATGTATTAAACCATTTATTTCTTATAAAGAATTGGAATACTGGTAAACATAAATGTTAACCCAGTCAAAATATAAATATTTACAGAGTGATGTGTTTAAAAAGTACAAATCGGCAGGTGACGGCAAATTTAAATATTTGTGTAAAATTTATGTACAATCCGACAAGCGAGACCTGGCGGGTGACCTTAATCGCGGGTGTCACAAATGCGTGGTTGCCGTATAAAAAATTTAGTTGGAATTTAAAAATTACGTTAGCATATATTATTCTGTACGATGTGGACTCTTAGCCGACAGCAATAGAAATGAGTAATCCCTTCCACTTCCAATTTGTTCAACGCGCAACCCGCCAGTACTCACTTGTCGGATTGTACGAGATCAAAAAATGACAAAGTGGATAGTAATTATTTGTCGCATTCAGAAGACGAGAAAGTGTCGGAGCGGTTCCGCAACTGTTGTGAATTCGTTCTCTGAATGTGGCGCTACTTGCGGAACGTGTTACGGAATTGCCACCATGACAATGAGCTCATTTTAATTGTTAGGTATGAGGTCTTGTAGAAAAGGGAACGTCGCATGTCCTGTCAAATGTCACATTTATGTCACATTTCACCAAGTGTTTTTGGACTCTTAGCTACAATAAGCGTGTACTGTGTATTCAACGTATATGTCATATTTCACGTGAGGTGCTGATTCCTTATTACCCGATCAAAGAACAATCTGATCCAAAAAAAATAGAGGAAGGATGAAAATTGGGGAATAGGTAGTTGAAATTGTCTATTATTATATAAGAAAAAGTTTACAATTCTACATCCCCTCCATTTTACAAAAATGGAGGGGAATACCCCTTCTCGGAGGTGAAAAATATACATTCAAAATAAGTGCGGAATTGGATAAAATGACTAATTCTAAGCAACTTTTGTTCTATAGAGTTTTTTCACTAAGTCAATACTTTTCGAGTTATTTGTCGAGTGTAAATTAAGGCTAATAATACATTTAACGGAAAATGCGACATAGAATATGATATTTGACAAGAAATTCGACGTTTCCTGCCAAATGTCAAAGATTTTGTTTTCTGTTAAAGGTACAGATTTAATTTGTAGTATTGACATTTGCTTACTATGTCCCAGTTTACAAAACTTAAGAATTAGTAAATTATTAACACTTTTCAAACACATCAATCAAGTTCATATTTATATGCACCATGTGAAAATACATTTTTATAAATTTTGACGTTGCTATAGACGATTGTGTCTGCACCAATTGCTTTAACAATTAGTGTGATACACGAAATACTACTGTTACTTGCCACCTTAAAACTTCAAAAATGTACACAAATTAGGAAGGTTATAATTACAATATTGGTAATGTATGTATCTGCCAATAACAGTTGCAAGTGTAAATAGCTTAGAATAGTATTTAGCATAATTTTTGTTTCATTTGATTGTGATAAGTCTATTTTCCATGTTTCTATACTAATATCCCATATTTATGTAGATTGTTCCTATTTTCAGTGGGTGCTTGTCGATGAAGTCATAATGGGGCTAAAAAAGTCTTTTTAGTTGTTTCGTCATGAGATCCAAAATAGTGTAAGTCTATCTTTTACGCTTCCGTAAAATAAGGCTACTTTGTGACACTGTTTTAGTTTTTGTGATGATATAGTACATACAATTTCGGTTTATTATAATTTTAAAAATACCACCTGAAAGCCCAATCTTTCCTCTATGTTCAGTAAAAACTATAGTGCGTTACCTATATGTTACAGAAATCAAGAAAATGTCAAAAAAGGTTATGAACAATATAATAATATGGAGAATTATTGTGGATATAAATTTTTTTTTTCGATCTCATTTGATAAACTTGGTATCTCAAATATGGCTTCATATAATCACCACTGCTATGCATAGACTTGTAGTAATTGATATCTAATATTTAAGTTAATTTATGTGTATAAGATCTAATATGCAGATTTAGTGTTTTTAATGAAGAGTTTATTTACAGTATTCGAAAAGTATTTCTTACGAAAACGGCTAGCTGAATGGCTTAGCCTTTTCTCTTTTTATTTTAATTTGTTTATAATATATGAGATGTTTCAGAAATTCACTAATTTTTATACACTTCTCTAAAAAATTAACGCACCACCACCTTCAAAATGGTAATTTCTGATGTCTCGAATTTCCTAGACCTGTTGTCCGAATTAAGTGATTGTTTTAATATGTTATAGCTTTATTCCTTAACAATATCGCTGTAATAATATTGTGTTCAATCTGTAACAATAGTGTGTTCAATCGCTGTAACAATCAAACTGTGATTTTTTCTCAAAGTTCGCATCACACTATGAAATATTCTAGCATCTATAAAAAACTGAAATTGAATCCCAATTATAGCCCCATGTTTTCTTAATATTCTGTTTTTAATTCATTCGCTTATGTTGGATAATAAAAATTTTAGGTACATACTTTAACAACTAGCCAAGTTTTTCATCATTACAGGGTGTTTTTAAATAAGTATGGAAAAGTTTAAGGGGTAATTCTGCATGAAAAAATAATGACAGTTTGCTTTATAAACTATGTCTGCAAATGCTTCGTTTCCGAGATATGGGGTGTTGAAACTTTTCTTACAAACTGAAGATTTATTTATTGCTCTAAAACCGGTTGAGATATGCAAATGAAATTTGGTGGGTTTTAAGAGGTATTATTGCGCATTTTTCTTACATACAATTAAGGATGTAATATTCCCCATTGGCGCGCATACAGGTAATATGACCCGTATGCGCGCAAATGGCGAATGTAAAAGTTTTAATTGTATGTCAAAAAATGCGCAATAACTACCTGTTAAATCCAACCAAATTTCATTTGCATACCTCAACCAGTTTTAGAGCAATTGGTAAATCGTCAGTTTTAAGAAAAGTTTAAACACCCCCTATCTCGGAAACGAAGCATTTGCAGACATACGTTTATAAAGCAAACTGTCATTATTTTTTCATGCAGAATTACCCCTTAAAGTTTTCCATACTTATTTAAAAACACCCTGTATTAATGAAAAACTTGACTAATTGTTAAA
Source organism: Diabrotica virgifera virgifera (assembly GCF_917563875.1). Classification (NCBI taxonomy): domain Eukaryota; kingdom Metazoa; phylum Arthropoda; class Insecta; order Coleoptera; family Chrysomelidae; genus Diabrotica; species Diabrotica virgifera. The sequence goes on from NC_065451.1 coordinate 76,309,926, forward strand.
GTGCCTAACTTTTTTATTGTAGGTACAACATAAGCGAATGAATTAAAAACAGGATATTAAGAAAACATTGGGCTATAGTCGGGTTTCAATTTCAGTATTTTATAAATGCAAGAATATTCCACAGGGTGTGGTGAACTTTGAGAAAAAAACACAGTTTGATTAATAGTTGGTACACCCGTTATACAATGACAATTTACCTATCTATCAACAATATTATTACAGAGATAATGTTAAGCAATAAGGCTATAACATATTAAAAAAAATGACTTAATTCGGACATGTTTAGGAAATTCGAGACATCAAAAATTACCTATTTTAAGGTGGTGGTGCGTTAATTTCTTTGAGAAGTGTATTTCAACTGACGCTGTCTATTACCATGGCACAACCCGTTATATTTTCTTTAACACAGAGAAGTTTTTATAGCTATATTTACCCTTTTTTTAATAATTCCGGTTTGGATTTTTGTAACATCTTTTATAAGGAATTTTGTGCATTTGTTTGCGGTTACTTACGATATGCTTGTTTTTTACTACAAAAATACGCTTACGTCATTCGAGTTCTCTGACGTCAGAACCTCACAGCGTTGTCAAAACATTAGCATACTACAGAGCATGATACTATAAATAAAGAGATAGTATTTTCCCGTAGCTCAAATACGTCCGAGTTCGCGCATTGATTAAGTAACTGGAGACCGGAAGTTGAATTTGAATTCTTGTTAAAGTTAAATGGGATTTGTATGCATTATGTGATGAAATTATTCAATTAGCAAAATAACATTAAACTTCAATGTATTCGAAAAGAATTTAGTGTCGAGATTCCAGTCAAAATAACTGTCAAAGATAAAATATAAAATACAACCGCGAACAATTCAAAGTAATCGGACATTACGAATGATTACGAACCATTACGAACTTGCCGGTCTCCAGTTACGTCACGACTTCCGGATGTGCAATATATTATCTTGTTATTTGTAGTATCATGCTACAGAGCACTGATTCTAAAGGTGCCGGTGGGGGATGGCGTCTATGCGCAGTATTATAATCGGTGTATGAGAGAGAAAGTATTCGAAATAATGAACTAACAAATGATATAAAATTTGTTATTTCATTATTTCGATTACTCCCGTTGCGATCCGTTGCAAGATAATCAAGATGGAATTATCCAGATTAAGAGACTGGGCCGATATCAAGCACAAAATACTCTGGGGAATTCCATCCGCATTATCTTGCAACTAATCTTACATAAATGTGAGGTATTTTTAAATGTTGACTTGAAATTTGGAAAATAACTCAATTTATTTACTATTATAATGTTCTGGAAATGGTGTGGGGTTCTGACATTAGAAATCTTGAATAACGTAAGCGTATTTTTGTAGAAAAATACTATACACATACACATTTTTGTAAGGAATTTTGTAGTAACTAAATTTCTGATGTATTGGTTATTTTCTTGTATATCCATTACACGTCATTCACTTTGACGTTTCTATTTTCCTACAACGTTGCCGTGTTAACAAGTTAATAGCAAATATAGAAAATTTTTAAATACATCAAATCCAGTGTTATAGGGCTTTTCAATCACAGTCATTTGTTTCGAGCTTTTGTCATGTGTCACATAATGTTAATATGTCTACGTCGTACGTTATTGGTATATACCAATGATACAAACCAAAGACGTATGACGTAGATACATTAATATTGTGTGACACATGACGGAAGCTCGAAACAAATGACAATCGATGAAAAGCCCTATTGATAATTTATGTGTTCAGAGGTATACAGGGTGATTCATTAAGAATGTCCAGTGTCTGAGTTGTAGATTCTAGACCTCAAAATATTAAGATTTAACCCAAATCACTTAAGTAAAATGTGGCTCGTTACTGAGTTACATGCTGTTTTATTTAAAAATTTAATAATTATTTTTACCCAGTCCTTTAAACCAATTTGGCATATCCTTATCATACTTGTCAGAAAGTGTAGATACTGTACACCTTATTATTCTATGATAAATAAACGTTTCTGGCTACTACCAGAGGCGTGCAACAGGGGACAGTGAATGGTCGACCCTTTCCAAATTCTACACCACTGGCGGAATGCTATTTTTGCGCAATATTTCGATACTCCAATAGTTTCTGTGTACATAATATGCTGTTTCTTCGGAACGATAAAGGCATTAGTTTTCGAGATGATTAAAGTTGAAAATTAAACGGCACAGCTACTTTGATTGTATTGTGCCCCTTTATTTTTAACTTCAAATATCTCGAAAACTAATGATTTTATCGTTACGAATGAAGAGTATATTATTCACATGGAAAGTATTGGGGAATCTGAAAATAATGCTAAAATAGCGATTCCGTTAGTGGCGTAAAATTTGGGAAGGGAAACCATTCACTTTCCCCAGTCAGACGCCTCTGGTAGTAGCCAGAAACGTTAGTTAACACAGTTTAATAAGGTGTATAATGCCGACAGTTTTAAGCAAGTATGATAAGGATTTGTCAAATAATTTTTAAATTTTTAAATCAAATATTGTGTGACTCAGTAAGGAGCCACATTTTATTTGTGATTTCCCACATTCTACATCACTAGCGGAATTACTATTTTAGCGCAATTTTTCGATTCTCCAATTCTTCTATGTAAATAGTATACTCTTCATTCGTAACGATACAATCATTAGTTTTCGAGATATTTGAAATTAAATATGAAGGGGCACAATACATTAATCACAATAACTGTGCCGTTTCATTTTTAACTTCAAATATCTCGAAAATAGGCCGATAGTAACGTATGCTTCTGAAACATGGGTCACAACAAAAAAACACCAAGAGTTGTTATTAGTTTGGGAGAGGAAAATACTGCGCAAAATCTTCGGTGGGAAAAACTTAGGTAGACAATGGGTAAGAAGAACAAATAAGGAACTAACTGAGCTCTATCAAGATCCTAACATATTAGCAGTAATTAAGGCGTAAAGACTTAGATGGTTGGGCCATGTGCAGAGGATGGTTTCATCTAGAATTCCAGAATGGTACTATCTAGTGCATTGGCAGGGAAAAGGCGAAGAGGAAGACCGAGGTCACGATGGAGTAAGGGAGTTAGAGAAGATATGAGAAGACTTAACGTAAGGAACTGGGAAAGAAAACCACTGACAAAAGGGAGTGAAAAAGAATAGTACATCAAGCCATGGGTCTACTTGGCTCGTAGTGCTTACATATTATTATCTCGAAAACTAATGACTTTATCGTTACGAATGAAGAATATATAATTTACGTAGAAAGTATTGGAGAATAGAAATATTACTCTAAAATAGCAATTTCGCCAGTGGCGTAGAATTTGGGAAGGTTCAACCCTCCTTTGTCCCCTGTCGTACGCCTCCGGTAGTAGCCAGAAATGTTTGTTTTTCATAATTTAGTAGGGTGTTCAGCAGCTACACTCTTGCCAAGTATGACCAGGATAATGTCAAATAGTTTTAAAGTACGGGCTAAAAATAATTATTAAATTTTGAAATAAAACACCCTGTAACTCAGTAAGGAGTCACATTTTATTTAAGTGATTTTGGTTAAATCCGAATATTTTGAGGCCTAGAATCTACAACTCATAAATTCGACATTCTTAATGAATCGCCTTGTATAATTGCAAATTGTAACAATAAAAACATTGAATAATAATAATCCGCTGGTCATGGATACATAATTAATAGCGACAATATCCAGACTAAACAGATGAATAAGCACAAAAAATAAATAATTAGTAACATCATTTGACGTAGTATGGAAAGGGAAATTTTTAACTATATACACACTGAGCATGTATAGCATGAGGTTAACTCTAGTAGAGTCAGAAAAAATCATCCTCTAGAGCAGCGGTTCTCAACCTTTTTGAGTGATGTACCACCTACAGTTATTTTTATTATTTTTGGTACCACCTAAATTTTTAAATTGTATTATCAATACTTACTAAGTACTACTATTTTAATTCTTTCTGTGTACCACCGCCAATAATGATATGTACCATCAGTGGTACATGTACCACAGATTGAGAACCTCTGCTCTAGAGTCTAGAGTCTAGATGTACCAAAATGCTGATAAAAAACTATACTAAATTTACAATCAAAATGCAGTAGAAATAAACACACCAAGACGCGTTAAATCCTACTAAGAGCACCCCGAATCATAATTTACAATGTATATACATTGTAAATCTCAAATCATGATTTGGGATATACATTGTAAATCCCAAATCATGATTTCCAAAGTTTATACATTGTAAATTATGATTCAGGAGTGCTCATAGTAGCATTTAACGTGTCTTCGTTTGTTTATTTCTACTGCATCTTGATTGTAAATTTAGTATAGAATATTTTTTACAATTTAAGAATGCTTATAAAGAGTTAAATTATTTCTTCTCCCGTTTTTCTAGTTCCTTCGTGAATCTTATAAAACTCTTTATTTCTCCTAAAGCGTTCTTCGATTTGAAAAAAAAATATACGTTAAAGGTAACTCAAATAAATGCCACAAACTTGTATCAATCATTTTGTACTATTATATCTTTAGTGTAACACTTAGAATGTATCTAGATGTAATATTTATTCTATAATTGTACAAGAATAATAATGTACATACAATAAAATATAATAACTGCATTTATTTTTATTACTTATCTCTCCTTAAGAGGCAGCGCTGAAAAATCTCTTTGAATTTACTAAAGCTAAATTTTTCACAGTTGATTACTGTTATTGTGTAGAGAAACATACTGCGGTCGGTCAAGCGAAACGTAGAACAGTGGTTACTGAGAGGGTATATCAAAGTTGCTTTCCTACGAAGGTAATTAAATCCATTTACTAAGACTGAAAATCCGTACACACATTCTAAATTAAATATAAATAAAAGTTATTATAGTCGGTCAGCTGGATGACGGGACAGAGCCGGTCGGTCGGCCCCAGTGAATGTACTGAGGTATTCACTATATTTTGACCCCCTTGTAAACTGCTTTATATACAGAATTAGAAAAAATGTAAAATACAAAAGTTATTCGATTTTTAAATTATGATTTTTTTGCATATATATTATACTAGTGACGTCATCCATTTGGGCGTGATGACGTAATCGACTATTTTTTAAATGATAATAGGGGTCGAGTGCTAGCTCATTTGAAAGGTTATTCAATTCCCTATTTAGTAATATAAACATTAAGATCATTATTTATACAGGGTGTCCAAAAAACATTTTTAATTAAATTAATTGCTTAGTAGCAAATTTATTTTCAGCCCTAGTAAATGGATTTAATTACCTTCGTAGGAAAGCAACTTTGACACCCTCTCAGCAACCCCTGTTCTACGTTTCGCTTGACCGACCGCAGTATGTTTCTCTACACAATCACAGTAATCAACTGTGAAAAATTTAGCTTTAGTAAATTTAAAGAGATTTTTCAGCGCTGTCTCTCCGTCTATTAGTGTCTTTCATCTTTTAAGTATATTGGCGGTCATCACGGCTCATATTACTCTACCTGCAGTAGTTCTAAAAAGCAGGGGCGGCCCGTCGGGGTAAGCAAGGTAGGCGCCGCCTACCCTCTTCAAATGTAGTACAATAATATAAATTATTAATATAAATTACTTATTTCAAAATTGTAATTTATAAATTTTGACACAATACCTACAATAAAATAGCAAAAATTATCCAAATTATTTGTAAAAATATCCAAAAAATTTTCTCCGTAGTTATAATTATTGTACGCTCCTTGTAGTATCAGTAGTACTGTATAAGATTCTATATTCTTCCTGGGTCAGGCACTTGAAAACGTAGCCTGAAATAGAACGACGCCAACACCGAATTGACGTGCGATCTCTCTCTGTTTACGCGAGCAGACCTGGGGCCTGATTCTAAATCAAATTTCGACACTAAACAAGTCGCTTTCAATATGGCGACGGTTGAAATGCGATTGTGCGAGCCTTGTGGATTTTAGTTGAACTAACGAAGTGACGTCATGAAATAGCGACTATCGAAATTAATAGCGACTTTAAAAAGGGTGTTGATATTATAATTTCGACTGTCGAAATTATTTGACACGGAGATGAATGATTGGCCAAAAGCGAGGTTAGGTTTAGTTTAGATGTGTTTTGTTTATTTCTTGCAAGGAAAACTAAAGCAAAAGGTATTATAATATAGCTGGGTTTAATTGAAATTTGCTTGTTTTGAGGAATTAGATAGAATAGTATTAAATTAGAAATATAATAATTGAGAATGTCCACAACATGAATCATCAACTCAATGAAAGATGTAAGGTAATAATCTGGAAAAATTAGTAAAAAACAAGAAAAATTAATTACCAGCTATTTTATTGCTGGACATGCTGAAATCAAATCTTAAGACTTCCTATATTAGTAATATAGCTGTGCAAAGTCCACAGAAAGTGTGCTATTTTGTTTATAAACAAATTAGTGCTCCGAAATCTTTTTTTATTATTGCTCTATAACTCCGAAAATTTTAACTTTAAACCAAAACACTCACATAAAAATTGACAGTAATTCTGCACATTGATAATTTATTCCAATTTCCTTCGACGGAAATTTTCCTCGGAAAATTCGGGTTTTCCAAACAAAATCTTTAATTTTCAACTAAAATTTGAGGGAAGTAATTATTTATCAATAATTAAATAATTTGGTGACAGTGTCATAAATCTTTTTTGTTATAAGTGTCTTGAAGATATGAAAATTTGTATGTACAAAGAGGACCGGAATTAAAAGGTATCTAATGGTTCAAAGATTAAAATCCTGTTGTTTATAACTCTGTCGCAAATGCCGGTCAAAGGGCCTAGCCGGGTAAGATGGTGAAAAGTGCCCCCAACCCAATCTAAATTCCATATAGGCCACTTTTTAGCACATATAGAGGAACTCACTTTCTGAAATTTTTAGCCCCCTAGGTGGTCACGTGACCCCCCTAGAGCCTAATTAGGCTTTTTATGTTTTCATTTTTTATCTCAGCCGCATTAAGAGCTAGCCAAAAACTTTATTTAAAGAAGTTGTAAGTTTTAAAAAGATCTATATGAAAATTTTTTTTTTATTTTTTTGGCGGGAAATTCGAATTTTTAGAACAATTTTAAACTTTTAAATAAATCTGAAAAAAAACTAAGACACTCGTTTTTACGAAAATTAATTATAATGTGTATTTTTGCACAATCTTTCACCCTGAATTTTTTCAGATTTTTAAAATTGGTGAAACGTACCTTTAAAAATAAAAAACCGCATTTTTTCGGTTTTTTTTCGTTTTTTTGATACAATTTTATACATATTTTTCAAAAAATTTAACACCGTCACTAGAATAGGTAAAAAACAGAAAAATAATTGGGATTTGCTTCATAAAATTTTTTTGTAACGCCATCCATTTTCAAGATACAGGGCGTTGAAGAAAACAAAATTTTACATATTTTTTACGATTTTGCCGAAACTACTGGCAACATTGTAATAAAACTTGGCGGGTTTTAAGAGGTAGTTATTGTGCATGTTTTGACATACAACTAAGGATTTAATATTCATCATTGGCGCGCATAGGGGTAATGGTCTGAACTTTTCAAAGAAAAAAAGATAGTACGCCACTGACATATTTCAAATTAACAATCATTTTTGAATTCCTCGTTCAATTTGCAATAAAAAATCTATCTTCTCATTTTTTCATACGACGCGCTGTTTTGCTGCAAAAAATAAAATATCTTAACGCTTCCAAAGTATTCGAATTAATTTTGATAATGGATGTATGAGTTTATTATGTATGTAGATTGTAGATGTAGAAACTACCTACTAGAAGTTCGAATACTTTGTAAGGGTTAAGATCTTTTATTTTTTGAATAAAAATGGCGCGTCGTATGAAAAAATAACAAGATACATTTTTTGTCACAAATTGAACGAGAAATTAAAAAACGATTGTTAATTTGAAATATGTCAGTGGCGTACTATCTTTATTCTTTAAAAAGTTCAGACCATTACCCCTATGCGAGCCAATGATGAATATCAAATCATTAATTGTATGTCAAAATATGCATAATAACCAGCTCTTAAATCCCGCCAAGTTTTATTATAATGTTGCCAGTAGTTTCAGCAAAATCGTAAAAAATGTGTAAAATTTTGTTTTCTTCAACGCCCTGTATTTTGAAAATGGATGGCTTTACAAAAAATTTTTATTAAGCAAACCCCAATTATTTTTCAGTTTTTTACCTATTCTAGTAACAGTGTTACCTTTTTTGAAAAATATGTATAAAATTGTTTCAAAATACGAGAAAAAAACTGAAAAAATGCGGTTTTTTATTTTTAAAGGTACGTTTCACCAATTTTAAAATTCTGAAAAAATTCATGGTGAAAGATTGTGCAAAAATACACATTATAATTAATTTTCGTAAAAACGAGTGTCTTAGTTTTTTTTTCAGAGTCATTTAAAAATTTAAAATTGTTCTAAAAATTCGAATTTCCCGTCAAAAAATTAAAAAAAAAAATTTTCTTATAGATCTTTTTGGAACTTACAACTTTTTTTAATAAAGTTTTTGGCTGGCTCTTGATGCGCCTGAGATAAAAAATAAAAACATAAAAAGCCTAATTAGGCTCTAGGGGGGTCACATGACCACCTAGGGGGCTAAAAATTTCAGAAAGTGAGTTCCTCTATATGTGCTAAAAATTGGCCCATATGGAATTTAAATCGAGCTGGGGGCACTTTTCACCATCTTACCCGGCTAGGCCCTTTGACCGGTTATACCTGGAATCACTCCTCGCAATTCAATTTGTTTTTCTTCGTAAAGGACACAGAAGCCGTGCCCTTTTCAACAGCGTTAACTTAATTTAATTAAATCTAATATTTTCTGAGGGGTTCTATTTGTTTATAAGCCAAAAAATTGTTTCTTTATAACATTCCTGAGACCGCTCAAATGGTCCAATTTCAATCCTGTAAGGAACGTTGAATAGGTATAGTGCTTTTTTATACGAAAATCATAGTTATTCTGGTGTATCATAATCTTTCTGGTTATTATTTCGACCGAAATTTTTTAATTAACATTTTAATTATTGCTAAACTATTGGTTAGATTGTCGCCGGTCTCCTGATATACAGAGAGGGGCTAAATTATGGAATAAATTCATTTTCTCTAAAATGGACGATTTTAGAGAAAAATCCCGAAACAGGTCGATTTTTATTTTTAAATTAAATTTCTTGGCATATATTTCAAACTAGTGACGTCATCCATCCGAGCGTGATGACGTAATCGATTATTTTTTTTAAATAGGAATAGGGGTTCGTGTTGTAGCTCATTTACAAAGGCGTTCAATTATCTATTCAGTATTATAAACATTAATATCATTATTTATACAGGGAGGCCAAAAAAATTTTTGAATTAAATTAATTGACGCAAGAAGAAGAATGCATGTAATTTATTTAACTCAAAATACATTCTATTGCTGTCAGAAAATAGAAAAAAATGTTTATTTTGCAAATAAACATTGCTTTTAGCTTAAATTAAATGTTCAAACTGCCAATAGGTAGGAGGGAGGCTGTTTGTGATTTAATTTAAGCGAAAAGAAATGCTTATTTGTGAAATAAACCTTTTCTTCTATTTTCTGACAGCAGTACAATGTATTTTGAGTTAAATAAATTACATACATTCTTTTTGCGCCAATTAATTTAATTCAAAAATTTTTTTTGGCAACCCTGTATAAATACCTAATGATAATAATGTTTATATTACTGAATAGAGAATTGAACGCCCTTTCAAATGACCTACCACACGACCCCTATTCCCATTAACAAAATTATCGATTACGTCATCACGTTCAGATGGATGACGTCACTAGTAAGAAATATATGCCAAAAAATTGTAATTTAAAAATAAAAATCGACCTCTTTCGGGATTTTGCTCCAAAATCGTCCGTTTTAAAGAAATGAATTTATTCCATAATTTAGCCCCTCTGTATAATCTACTATAATAAATCTTTCATGTCATCAATTATTTAATTATTGATAAATAATTAGGTACTTCCCTAAAATTTTAATTGAAAATTGCAGATTTTTTGGGAAAACTCGGATTTTCTGAGTAAAATTTTTGTTGAAGGAAATCGGAAAAAAAATAACTTTGTGCAGAACTAAATTACGGTGAATTTTTATTTGAGTGTTTTTGGCTCAAAGGAAAAATTTTAGGAGTTACAGACCACTAATTGAAAAATAAAGAAGATTTAGAAGTGCTAATTTGTTTATAAATAAAATAACACACTTTCTGCGGACTTGTCATACCCCATATTACTAATAAAGTAACGCATAAATTCGTTATTTCGTAAAGTGGTTACTTTAAGGAAAATTCCCGAAACACGTCGATTTTTATTTTTAAATTACGGTTTTTTGGCATATATATCATACTAGTGAAGTCATCCATCTGGGCGTGATGACTTAATCGATGATTTTTTTAAATGAGAATAGGGGTCATATGATAACTCATTTAAAAGGGTATTCAATTCTCTATCCAAGAATATAAACATTAACATAATTATTTATACAGTGTGTTCAAAAAAACATTTTTTAATTAAAATAAGTGAGACAAAAAGAAGAATATAATGTAATTATTTAATTCAAAATACATTTTACTACTGTCAGTAAACAGAAAAAAATTTTATTTGACAAATAAACATTGATTTTCGCTTAAAAGAAATGTTCAAACTGCCAAGCGACAGGTGGGTGGCAGCTTTAACATTGAATTTAAGCAAAAAACAATATTTATTTCTCAAATAAACATTTTTTTCCTGTTTTCTGACAACAGTAAAACGTATTTTGAATTAAATAAATTACGTACATTCTTCTTTTTGTTTCAATTATTTTAATTAAAAAAATGTTTTTTGAACACCTTGTATAAATAATTAGGTAAATGTTTATATTAGTGAATAGAGAATTGAATACCCTTTCAAATGAGCTATCACATGACCATTCTCATTTAAAAAAATCATCGATTACGTCATCGCGCCCAGATGGATGACGTCACTAGTATGATATATATGCCAAAAAATCTGAATCTAAAAATAAAAATGGACCCGTTTCAGGATTTTTCATTAATGTCGCTGGTTTACGAAATAATGAATTTATGCGTTACTTTATGGACGCACTGTATATGCAATCTTAATATTCGATTTCAGCAATAAAATAGCTGGTAAATAATTTTTCCCAAAAATGGCATTTTTTCGATAATTTTCCCAGACTATCAACAAGTTCCAATAAACGGGAGCGCCAACCCAAATTCTGAGCAGTCTCAACATGATAAGGTTAATATCCCCAGTTGTAACTAATATCGAAATGAATAAGAATCGCTATATTCTGCGGCTGTCATGGCGGTGTCGAAATGAAATTGCGACTGTCGAAATGAATTAGAATCAGGGCCCTGCTGCAGGTCTCGCGTATTCTACGATTTTGAAAGGGCGCATAGGCACTGAGTCTTATAGCCGGACCTCCAAAATTTTATCAGTTGCTTCTCTTGTGTCTTGTGAAACTGTTTTAAATAATTTTGTTTTTTGATTTTGGCTGTTATTAGTAGGTTAAGTATTGAATAAAACTAGGTAGGACAAATTAAATTTGTTTATGAAAACTGAATAATAAACAGGTAAATTTGAGATCGGTCTATTGAAGGGCATTTTAATTTTATATTAATTTAGTAATAATTCACTAACGACAAATAAATCTGTGAATAGTTATTTGTCAGTCGTCCATTATATTTTATAGATATAGATAGAAGTGTTATTAGAATTTATAGATAATTAAAAATTTAAAGCGAGGTTAATTGTTAACTTATCAATTTATTCGAAGAGTAAATTATTATTTGATACAAAAATAAAATAAGTAATATTTGACGTTGTTGAAACGTAGGTGTGTTAGTTTTATTGGTGGAAAAACTTTAGTCATCGAATATGAATATTTTAAACGATGTAATATGCAGTTTGATCGAGACGCCTTATTCAAGGCGCCAAAATCAAGAAAGGTCAGAAATTATTTCAATGGGCCGACCTTTACCAAATTTAACAATTTTATCCACAGATAAGACAAAAGACAATCGACCATTTTCGAGATCGTTTAAAACAATATGGTATGAAAATCATAAATGGTTAAGCGGAAGTTATTTTAAAAATTCACTTTTCTGTTGGCCTTGTCTGTTGCTCTCAAATTTGAAGCAAAATGTTTGGGTGAGTCAGGGATATTCAGATTTGAAAAATTTGTCAGCTAGTGTAAAAAAACATGAATCTTCGAAAGAACATTTAAACAATTGCTTAGGTTTAAAACGGTTAGAAAAAAATAAACAAACTATTGACAGTGCTGTAGCTGGACAAATTTCTCTATCTAGTAAGATATATAATGAAGAAGTTGAAAAAGATTGAAGAAGTTGAAGAAATTGATGTTACAATTCTGTTAGTAAAACAAAAACCTGCATTTCGCGGTCGTGATGAGAGCCATAATTCTTCAAACATGGGTAATTTTAAAGAAATTTTTAATTTAGTAGTTAAACGCGATCAGGAAATCCAGGATCATGTTAAAAAATAGAAGGGGTGTTCACGGGTTTGTCAAAAACAATACAAAATGATTTAATAGATTGCCTTGCCGATTACGTAAAAAATGAAATTTCAACAGAAATTAATGAAAGTCAATTTTTTTCTATACTAGCGGACGATACTACTGATATAACCGAAAAATCACAGTGTACTTTAACAATCCGTTTTTTTTTAAAGTTGGTCAGGTAACAGAAAGATTTTTAGGGTTTTTTGATGTTAGCGAGAATAGATCTGCAGACGCTCTATATAGTTTAATTTCAAACGTGCTTGAGCCATATGATTACAAAAATAAATTATTTGCTCAATTTTACGATGGTGCAAGTGTAATGGCTGGCTCTTTAAACGGATTACAATCAAAAATTAAAGTAGATGCTCCAAAAGCAATTTTTACACATTGTTGCGCTCATAGATTACATTTAGTATTGCAAAACGGCTCAAAATGTATTACAAATTGTAGGATATTTTTTGTCGCCTACCCGAAGTAGGTATATGTGTAGCCTACCCGCATACTGAGGTCGCGAGCCGCCACTGCTAAAAAGTTCTATTGTTATTTTATTATTACACTGCGTTTAATTTTTAAAAAAGGAGGTGCGTCATTTCCTCATTTCTCATGTTCCTTTCACCTTTCCTTTGTAGCACAAAAAGTGTCCACACCAAGAGAACAAATGCTCCGTTGCTCAGAATCGGAGGAGATGTGAGATGTGGTGGTGATTCTTTTGATCTTTGTTACTAGCTCAGAAATAAAAATAGAATCGGAGAAAAGAAAAATTGGAGATAAGAGCTATTACAACTAAATTAGAAATGTTGGATAAATAGATTAAAATAAAATAGCCAAACAGAGAGCAAAGAAATCAAGAGATTTTAATCAGATTAGATGCATCCGAGATGAAAATAATAAAATACTCATTCACGAAAAGGATGTCAAAAAGAGATGGAGAAAGTATTTTGACAGTTTATTAAATGAAGAATTTGACAAACAGCCTGTGGAGTTAACGGAGACAGTATCAGAATAACAAACGAGGAAGTGGCTCTAGCGCTTCAAAAAATAAAGAAAGGAAAAGCAGTCAGACCAGATGATATTCCTGGTGAAGTATGGAGAGCATTTGGAGAGACAGCAATAAGTTGGCTAGCAGGTATATTTAATATAATTATGGACGTTGGAGAAATGCCAGACGAATGGAGAAGCAGTATATTAGTACCTGTCTACAAAAACAAGAGAGACCATACAGCAATGTACAAACTACAGCGCTATAAAACTACTTAGCCACACCATGAAAATATGGGAGAGAGTAATAATTGATAGACGGATACGTGAAGAAACCGAAATATCCGATAATCAATTTGGCATTATGCAGGGCAGATCAACAATAGATGCAATTTTTATTGTAAGGCAACTGATGGAAAAATACAGGAATAAAGAGACCAACGCTCATATGGTATTCATTGATCTTGAGAAAGCATATGATAGAGTTCCTCGAGAGATTCTGTGGTGGGCACTCAATAAGAAAGGAGTCCCTGGCGAATATGTAAATATTGTGAGAGATATGTATGACGGAGTAACGACTAGTGTTAGGACAGGTGTGGGAGAGACTGATAAATTTCAGGTGAAAGTAGGATTGCATCAAGGCTCGGTGCTTAGTCCTTATTTATTCTCATTAGTTTTGGACCAGATAACAGCGAAACTACAGGGTAACATTCCATGGTGCCTAATGTATGCTGATGATTTAGTGTTAATAGGAAATAGTGAAAGAGACTTAGAACGAAAACTTGAACAGTGGAGACAAGCTCTGGAGGAAAAAGGTTTAAAATTTAGTAGGACAAAAACAGAGTATTTGGAATGTTCATTTAAAGATGGAGTTACTACAAATAAAATGGTATCTTTGGATGGTGAAATGATTGTGAAAAGCAATAGTTTTAAGTACCTAGGATCGGTATTACAGAGTAATGGAGAAATAGATGGAGATGCATGCAGTAGAATTAGGGCTCGATGGATGAAGTGGAAAGAAGCGAGTGGTGTGTTGTGTGACAGAAAAATTCCAATGAAGCTGAAGGGAAAATTCTATAAGACAGCCATAATACCGGCTATGATGTATGGAACTGAATGTTGGGGAGTATAAAAGAAAAAGGAACAACGAATGCATGTGGCGGAAATGAGAATGCTTAGATGAATGAGTGGAGTGACAAATAAGGATAAAATTAGAAATGAGTATATTAGGGGAAGTCTAGGTGTGGCACCAATTGATGTCAAAATGAGAGAGCATAGGTTGTGATGGTTTGGTCATGTTCAACGTCGAGACGTTAATCGCTCAATACGAAGAATAGCTGAAGTGCGTATTCTTGGAAGGAGTAGGAGAGGAAGACCAAAGAAGACCTGGGGAGACGATAAGGCAGGCCATGTTGGTAAAGGGGATTAACATTAATATGACCCAAGATAGAATTGTGTGGAGAAATGCAATTAGGGAAGCCGACTCCGCATAGGGATAAGGCAAAGAGAATGATGATGATATGAAAACAAGATAAAAACAATTTGCCAAAAAGAGCGCCACTTTGTCTTTTCTCAGAGAGATAAAGAGAACTCTTAAAATAAAAACACAAATATAAGCAAATTACAAGTAAAAAATAATAGATAATACTATTAGCCCCAGTGCCGGATTAACTATTAGACAAATTGAGCAGTTGCCTAAGGATTCGGCCCCAAAGGGGGCCTCGTATCGCGCAATACCATAAACTCGGTTTCACACGGAAATCCACAGCTAGTGAAGCAACCAATGAAAATGCACGTGATGAAATAGAAATAGCTGAGGGAAACATAGCTTCCGTAACTGAAGAAGATAAAAAAACATACAATGACAGTTATATTCCAGTTCAAGAATATAAACAGAAACCGAAACTGAGTTAGATATTGAAGTTAAAGGTAAATTGAGCCCAGAATTCGGAAACAACATAGGATTATATAATATATGTTATAACTGAAGAAATATGGAAATTTTGGATTGGAAAATGTTCTTTAGAATGAAAAAATCTTGATGAAAGTTTTTAAGCATCAAAAAGAAATTTGTTTTTATTTACATTAACGTGCTCGGCAATTATGGCCACTCGCACGGGACGATTACAAACAAGACTACAAGAGGTACAATTAAAGAGCATTAACAAGTTTTGTCATAAAAAAAATTTAAAATTTATGATACAATGATATTTTTTTTAAACTGAAGAACTCTCTCTAACTGGTTGGTATCACTTAGAATGTCACATAGCTGCGGTTTGAGTTTGAGCTGTTGTCTTACTACACTGAACTGATGACATTCGGTAATAATGTGGTTCACGGTAAGTTGGCACTGGCATGTTAGACAGATAGGCCGGATATCTGATGACATCAGGAAGCCGTGAGTAAGTTTGGTGTGGCCTATACGGATTCTTCTTATAATTCTAAGGTCTTGTCTAGAGAGTCCTGTGGGGCCAGTGTAAAGTGGCTTACATATATACTGAGGGCTGGATTGCACGTAAAGATGTATTTAAGGAGCTCCAGTGGGTTTGCCATAATCTCCATGTGAATCTGTACGCTTCTGTTGTCAAATCTTTACAAATTTGGATGTGGGTTGTTGACGTGGTATCTGTTGAAGCCGTTTTAGCATGCTGATCTGCGAGTTCATTGCCAGGTATACCAATGTAAGACGGAATCCATATAAATGTAATCTTAGTGTTTAAGGTAGAAAGGTGGTGGTAACAATGATGGATATTTTGGACAAGAGGATGATAGGTAAATAATTCCTGAATGCATAAAATGGAAGTTAGAGAGTCTGTACAAATGGCAACATTTATGTTCGGGAGGTTAATATTCTTAACAGCCTGTAAGATACTATATAATTCTCCAGTATGTACGCTGTACAGAAGAGGAATAAAAGAAGCACAAATGAGATTGTTTTGAGAGGTGACTGAACAGCCAACCCTCAAATCACTTTTGGAAGCATCGGTGTATATTACTTGATCAAAGTGGTTATTGTGTATAATTTCAAAAAAAGCTTTTATCATGAGTTCTTTAGGTGTTTCATTTTTATTGAATTTTGTTAAATTTGTGTTAGCTTGAGGGATCTGCATAATCCAAGGAGGAATTCGATGAAAGGGGATGGGATTTGTCAGTCTAAAATTGATGTCGCTTGTTATTGTGGACAATATAGAAAATAAGGTTTTATTATTGGTGAGAGGGTGGTATAGGTTGTTGTGAATAAACGGTATATAGGATTAAGGGGGTTAGAAGAGACAGATGCAGCATAGGAAAGAAGAAGATATTGCCGTATAATCCAGAGGGGAGGCTCACCGGCTTCACAGTAGACACTTTCAGATGGACTGGAACGAAATGCACCTAGACAGAGTCGAAGGGCTGTGTTATGGATAGAGTTTAAGGAATCCAGATCTCTCTTGGAAGCAGACATATAAGCAATACTACCATAATCTAAATTAGAGCGAATTAGTGCTTTATATACTTCAAGGAGCAACTTTTCATCCGCACCCCAGCGATAGTGAGACAGTGTTTTAAGAATGTTTATTCTTTTGTGGCATGCACTTTTTAAATTGAGAATATGTTGCTTCCAAGAGAGGCAAGAGTCAAACGTCAATCCCAGTATTTTACAATGATCAACTACTGGAAGAAGTGAATCATTTATAAATAGATGTGCAGGGGGCATTGGAGGCCGTCTACTAAATTTAATAACTTTGGATTTTGTGAGGGATAAAGTTAGTCCCAAAGAGTGGGTCCGAGAGATTACTATGTTTATGGCCGCTTGCAAAATTTTAGAACTAGTGGATGCTGAACGACCGTGACAGTATAATATTAAATCATTTGCATAAGCTACTAGTCCATGTGGTGAGACCGCTCCCGTCTGAAAAAAATTTCTGATTCGGTTTCTTTGTGGATTCCTATTCAAAAATGTCCCCTTTAAACAAATCAGAAGGGTGCCGGACGGAATTTTTGGGCAGAAATTATTTAAACAATTTTTTTAAACAAATACAAAAGATTATGTTTTTTTTTGCTTTGGAACATATATTTTTAGATTTTTTGGGTCAATCTAAACAAGAAAGGTATCTTGTAATTTTTCCCAGAAATTGATAGTTTTGGAGTTATAGGCGATTTAAAATCTGAAAAATGCGAAAATACGCATTTTCGAGGCTTAAAAACTCATATTTATATTAATATTATTGAGGTTTCCAGATACTTAGATTGAAGACTGAAGATTCAGCTTCAAGATTCTGAAGAGTGATCGCGTCTAATTTTAATTAATACCGTTGTTTTTTAATTGTTAAATATGCGTGTTTATCCGATTTTTTTGCCGGTGCGGTGAGTTCCATTTCAAAAATCTCCTATTTTCCTCCGAAAAATATTTTTTCTAGATTCTTTGTGATATTCTAAATACAATAAGTTTCTTAACATTTTTCTCAAAAGATAATAGTTTTTAAGTTATAAGCGATTTAAAATCAGAAAAATGACAAAAAACGCATTTTCGGATTTTAAATCGCTTTTAACTTTAAAACTATTAACTTTTGAGAAAAATTTCAAGAAACTTATTTTATTTAGAATGTCCCAAAAAATCTAGAAAAAATATTTTTCGGAGGAAAATAGGAGATTTTTGAAACGGAGCGCGCCGCACCGGCAAAAAAATCGGATGAACACGCATATTTAACAATTAAGAAATACGGTATAAATTAAAGTTAGACGCGATCACTCTTCAGAATCTTGAAGCTGAATATTTAGTCTCCAATTTAAGTATCTGGCAACCTCAAAAATACTAATTTGAATATGAGTTTTTAAGCCTCGAAAATGCGTATTTTCGCATTTTTCCGATTTTAAATCGCCTATAACTCGAAAACTATCAATTTCTGAGAAAATTTACAAGATTTCTTTCTTGTTCAGAATGACCCACAAAACTCAAAAATATATGCTTCTGAGAAAAAAAATGTGATATTTTGTATTTGTTTAAAAAAATTGTTTAAACAATTTCTACCCAAAAATTCCGCCCGGCACCCTTCAGATTTGTTTAAAGGGGACACATTTGAATATGAATCCACAAAGAAACCGAATCAGAAATTTTTCCAGACGGGAGCGGTCTCACCACATGGACTATACATATTTGGTAGGAGATGGTAAATTAAAACAAAGATCACTTATGCCGAGATTAAATAAGGTAGGACTTAACACTGAACCTTGAGGGGTGCCAAAAATTTTTGTATAAAATAAAATATATTTCCGGTGATATTATGCTGCTTTAACTTGTCGATTATAGCTTGTCGACTAATCGTGTCAAATGCTCCTTTTATGTCAAAAACGACAGCCGGTACTTCATACTTTTCATTTATTGAGCTGGCGATGTCACTTTGTAGGACAAGATTGTCACGAGTGGATCTGTGTCGTCTTAAGCCAGATTGTTCTTTAGGAATAATTTTGTGTTTGTCGAGATACCACATAAGACGTTTATTGATAATTTTTTCAAGTATTTTACATATGGTACAGGTAAGGGATATAGGCCTATGAGAATCAGGGACAGAGGCAGGTAGATCTTTTTTTTTATTGGTAATATCATTGACGTTCGCCATTCATTCGGGAATTTGCGGAAAATCCATATTTTATTATATATCTCGAGAAGTTTATATAGACATGAAGATGACAATTTCTTTAAGAATATGTATGAAAGGTCATCAGGGCCAGCAGCTGTGTTTTTACAGGATATTAGTGCAGATTTTAAAAAGAAATTTTGAAGGAATTAGTTTTACACAACATATAGTTTTTCGAAAATGTCAGTGTAACAAAAATTGAAAGAGATTAGATAACGTAGTCTCCCTCAAATGGAAATGTTTACTGCTTTCCATGTATTCCTTTTGGCGAATATGGCGAATATTTGGCAAACACTCATCGACAGGCAGCGCCTTCACGGTCGAATTGACAGCTCTTTGGAAATTTAATTTAATCAAGATCGAGATTACTGTACTTATTCAACTTTTGAAAAGAGTAGTCTCTGTGGCTAAGTTTCTATCTTCTCGCGGATTAGCGTTTAGAAGTGATACATAGATCCTTCGTTCACAAAATAATGGGAACTATTTAGGCATTTTAAAGATACTTGCAGAGTAAGATCCTATTTAAGCTGTTTATTAGCTAAGTATGGCAATAAGGGTACTGGAAAGTCTTCTTACTTATCTTCAAAGATCTGGGAAGAAATAATCGAAGTAATGGGAAAACACTTTTTGAATACAATAATTGTTAAAGCAATTCAGGAAGCCAAATACTACTCCTTAAGTGTCGATTCAATACTAGATTTATCTCATATTGACCAGTTAACTATTTATTAAGATATGTAAATCCAGCTGATGGAAATCTTTCTTTTGCTGTTTTAATCGTTTTAAACGACTGTGGCATTGATGTAAACGACATCACAGTATAAAGAGGGACAGTAGAACCACTCTCCGAAAAATTGGAAGTAAAATCTATAGTCGCGCATGGCGACCGCGCCATGTTCTTAGTCGCTTTTGCCCTACTCTCGCATTGCTAGTCGCATAGAAACGTACGGATTTTAACAGGGAAAACCCGCATCCACCACTGGTGAATTACTAATTGCGTACTGCCGGTATTACTTCTTGAGATCAAAGCACCGACAGAGGAGTAGTTTTACTGTGGAACCTCTATATACTGTGACGACATGGTCAGACTCTGTAGCTGACGCTTGAAGTGTTCTGTATTTACTGAATAATTATTGAAAAACACTATAAATGCTAATGTATTTATTGCTATAGTGACAAAATTGTATGTAGTGTACTACCCTGAAGACGAATGAGTACTGGTCTTTCCCCTCAGTCGGGGTGATGATCGCACGCATCCACGATGCGCTCTGACTCAAATTAAAATTGGGGGTGAGTGGCGCGTACATGCCCCCCGCCTTGAAATACATTTCAAATATGTCAACACAAATTATACAAGTACATATACAACATATATAAAGTATACAAATGAATGAAGGAAATACATATAAATAAGATAAAATACATAAATGAGATAAAAAAAAATGGTTATGAGAATAACGCAAAGTGTTCAATATAAGTGAAAACTTAAATGTTCGGTAGTGAAAATAACGAAAAGTCTTCAATATAAGTAAAGCTTAAATGTTCGGTAGTGGTGAAATGTTCTTAACCGCGCGTTTGTATTCGCCGCGAGCTGTTTTCACTGACACTACGCGAGTCACACCATCTTGTCCTGGATGAATGGCAGTCACACGGCCTAATGGCCAACACAGAGGTGGAAACTGCATGTCCTTGATTAAAACTAATTGTCCCATTTGTATGTTAGGTGAAGGGTCAGAAAACCATTTCTGACGTTGCTGCAACTCTCCCATGTATTCTTTGGACCAGCGATGCCATAGGTGCTGGTGCATCATCTGAAGATGTTGATAACGAGACAATCGGTTTGTAGATACGTCCGTCAGGTCTGGTTCAGGCAATGCAGTGAATGGTCTGCCGATGATAAAATGAGCTGGTGTAATGGGATTTAAACCATTGGGATTGGAGCTAAGAGGTGAGAGTGGTCGGGAATTTAATACTGACTCTACTTGAATTAAAAGTGTTTGAAACTCCTCAAAAGTGAGTATGTTGTTTTTCATTGTTCGGCGTAAATGCACTTTCATTGATTTTACGCCCGCCTCCCAAATTCCCCCGAAAGGTGGGGAATTTGCCGGAATGAATTTCCAAACTATTTGATCGTTAGCGCAGAATGAAGCTAGCTCAGCCTCATTATTGAGTAAAAAATTTGAAATTGCATCCAACTCACTCTTGGCTCCTGTGAAATTAGTGCCATTATCCGAAAATAATTGCAAGGGCCGGCCCCTTCTAGCTATAAAGCGCTTGAGGCAGGCAACGAATGCTTCGGAAGTAAGACTTGTGGCTATCTCCAGATGAATAGCCTTGGTTGTAAGGCATATAAAGAGGCAAACCCAAGCCTTAAACGTCTTGCACCCCCGACCCTTCCTATCCTTTAGGAGAAAGGGCCCAGCGTAATCCACGCCAGTTGAATGGAAGGGAAACGTTTCGGTAACCCGCTCCTTGGGAAGATCACCCATTATAGGGGTTTGAAAAGAGGGTTTTGCTCTGAAACATGTTATGCAACTATGCACTGTTTTGCGAGCAATGTTGCGGCCGGAAATGGGCCAAAACCTGTCCCTAACAGAAGAAAGTAAATGGTTGGGACCTGAATGAAGAAGCCTTTTATGTTCATCAATGAAAAGTAATTTTGTAAAATGCGAATCTTTGGGAAGTAGAATAGGATGGCGTTTTTCGAATGACCATGAGGCATGTTTGAGTCTACCTCCAACTCGCAAAATACCCATGTCGTCCAAAAACGGCGAAAGAAACTTAAGAGTGCCCTTTTTTATTGGGCATGATTCTCTCAACAATTTTATTTCTGAACTGAAATATTCAGCTTGAATTATCTTTGAAGGAATGTTCAACGCATTTGACAGTTCTTCACTGCTCAATGGCCCATGGCACTTATCGTTACCTGGTTTGAGGTTATGAATAAAACGTAAACAAAATGCCATAGAGCGATGAAGTCTTGAGAAATTTGAAAATCGTTCAATATCTATTATTGCAGTACCTCTTATTGTAGTTTGTAGCACTTGAGGGGTTTTTATTTCAGGAAGTTCCGTTTCCTTGAAAACGGAAGCAATGGGCCAATTCACTGAGGGAAGAGAAAGCCAGTCTGGACCATGCCACCATAAAGAAGATGCAAATAATGAAGTTGGAGTGACACCTCGTGACAATAGATCTGCAGGGTTCGAAGATGAATTGACGTGGTACCAATTTTCACATGAAGTTTTGCTCTGAATTTCAGATATCCTGTTTGCAACAAATGTTTTTAGTGAAGAAGAGGATATGTTTATCCAGCCCAAGACTATTGTAGAATCCGTCCAATGAAATATGCCACTGAAAGATATGGTGAGCGCCCTCTGAATATGATGGAAAATTTGGCGGCTACAAGAGCACCGTACAATTCCAATCGAGGAATTGTAAGAGCCTTGATTGGACTCACCTTGGATTTGGCACAAAGTAGATGAACATGAACATTGCCTTGAATGTCAATTGTGCGAATGTATGCGCAGGCACCATAAGCCTTCTCACTTGCATCGCAAAAAGTGTGGAGTTCAGTTACAACAGGGTTGTTACATCTTATATGTCTAGGAATCGTAAAGGTATTAATATGATTGAGCTCATCACGAAGATTTACCCACACTGTGTGGATATATGCTGGGACGGACTCATCCCAAGATAACCGTTCCGTCCATAGTTTTTGAAGAAGAATTTTTGCTATTATGACACAAGGACTTAGTAAACCTAATGGATCAAAGATCTGTGAGACACTGGATAAAATTAGGCGTTTTGTAACGGTTTTGGAAGAGTTGCCTAATAACACCTCTGAATTGTAGGTTAGGACATCTGACGAAGATGACCAAAATATGCCCAATGTTTTTGTATTTTCCTTGGAACCTAAGTTCAATGTGTGTAATTGCACATTGGAATCTGAAATATGTTTAAGGGCTTGAGGTTCGTTAGATATCCACTTCCGTAATTCAAAACAACCTTGTTTGAGGATTAAAGATACATCTTTGCAAATATTGGACAGGTCTGTTAATGAATCAGAGCCTGTGAGTAGATCGTCTACATAGAAGTCGTTTTGGATGACCTTGGACGGGACTGGATATGAATTCATATTTTCTAAAGCCAATTGAAAAATGGATCTTATGGCTAGATATGACGCTGAAGATGTGCCATACGTAACCGTATTTAATTGAAATTCCAAAAGAGGATCTGAAGGTTTTTCTCTCCACAGAATTTGTTGAAGATTTCTTTGTGGAGGATGAATTGAAACTTGCCGATACATTTTGCATATATCAGCTGAAACGACATATGTATGTTGCCTGAAACGAAGTAAGATGTGAAAGAGATAATTTTGAATGGTTGGTCCTACCATTTGTATATCATTTAAGGAAGAACAAGATGAAGAACAAGAACCATCGAATACAACCCGTAATTTGGTTGTAAGTGAATCTGCCTTCAATACGCCATGATGTGGCAAAAAGAACTGTGTTGTATTATTCGACGGGTCTACCTTGGACATGTGCCCTAACTCTTTATACTCTCTCATGAATGAAGTGTATAATTCTCGAAGCTGTGCATTCCGCTGAAGTTTACGTTCTAGACCATGAAACCTTTAAGTGCAATAGATCTTGAGTCACCTAGTCTAGAAATAGGTTCTTTCAAGGGTATTGAGACCACGAAGCGACCTTCATTGTCTCTGTAGTGTGTAGAAGTAAACATGTCTTCACAAGATTTCTCTTCTGGAGACTGAATTAAGTCAGAACACTCCTCTATTTCCCAAAAGCGAGCAAGCTGACTTTGTATGTTTAAGTTTTGTGCATAACTTGGAGAAGAACTGGATCGGTCTGAAAGAAGAGGAGGCTTTGAAAGTGGACCACTAACTATACAACCGAACTTAGTTTTATGAAGAAACGGACCTGAAGACGAATCTGTCCTATGCATAATGTTTCCCAAAACAACTCAGCACCTATGAGAAGATCAATTTGTTTGGGAATGTGAAAATCAGGATCTGCTAATTTATGACATGTAGGTATCGAAAGAGATACTGGATCAATAGGAGCTTCGGGTACAACATCGCATATTTCTGGAGCTACCAAACAGACTAAAGGAGCAGTAAATGGAGTGTTTTTAGACACAATTTGAATTTGACAAACAGCCTGAATTTTGGATTCCACCTTGAATGCCCCTGAAATCGTAATATTTGTAGGCTTTCTTGGTAGTGCAAGTTTATGGCATAAATGTGAACTAATGAAATTAGACTGGCTCCCTGGATCTAAAAGTGCTCTGCAATCATGACGATTTCCCTTTGAATCAACTACCTCTAACAAGACAGTGGATACAAGTACCTGTTTTGAACTTAAATTAAATGTAAATAGAGACTGTTGCGCATTGGTGTTAGATGTGGAAGGTTCGGAAATGTGCAACAGAGAATGATGTTTAACATTACAATTTTTGCAATGACCAAAGTTACAATTGTTAACTTGATGCCCCCGATTTAGACAGTTAATGCACAAATTGGATTTTTTGACTAAATCGGTTCGTTCAGGCATAGACAACCTTAGAAACTTTGTACATGTATAAATTTTATGATTTGGAGCATCGCATGATGCACAAGTACGATTTGAGATGTGATAACTTCTCTGAACATGAGAATTAGATCTATTACTAGACTCTGCTGGTAGTTTAGAAGTTTGTCCCTTTACGTTTTGGCTTGAAGTTGCCTCTGTAGGTTTTTCCTCCATTCTTTTGAGCATTTTTGCCTTTTGTTTCAAAAATGTGAGAACAGCTTTCAACTTAGGAGTATCATTCATGAAATCATTTGATTCCCATTCTCTAATTGTCACTGGATCAAGTTTAGTGAACACCAAATATATAATTAAAGTATCCCATGATTCTGTGGGCTGTCCTAATGACTTTAAAGACCTTAAGTGCATCCTCACATGATCTACCAAGTGGCTTAAACTCTTTGAAGATTCCTTTTTTACAGGATGAATATCGAATAAGGCCTTGGTATGTACATGCAACAATGCCCTCTTGTCAGTATATTGGTCACACAATAAATCCCAAGCTATCGGAAAATTGTCATGTGTGACCTGGATATTGGCGATAACTTCAAATGCTTCACCCTTCAAAGCTCTCTTTAGGTAGTGAAATTTCTGTACATTACTAATGGAAAGGTTGCTATTTATCAAGCTATCAAAGCTATCGCGAAACTGGAGCCATTCACCTGCCTCTCCTGAATATATTGGCAGATTTAGGGCCGGTAATCGTACTTCTGATGAGCTAGGGAATCTGCTATTTTCTGGATTGGAAACTGAAGCTGAACCTACATTATCTGTACTATTTTCCTTGGCAAGACCTTGCGCTTTTGAAATAATTGAATAAAAGTCGTTTTCAAATGCCTTGCGCTTGTCATACTCGCCTTGTAAGTCTTCTTCTTTCACCGAGCATTCAATGCCTACCTGAAGCTCCGAAAATTCCGCGAGTAGGCTTTCAATATCCGAAAGTCTGTTTTTTAAGACTCTATCGTCTATTGAATCGATTTATGTCATGCATTTTTCTACGTATATCTGAAAATTTGCTAGTCGCGCTTCTAAGCTACCTCGCTTGACACGTAATGTTTTTAAATGTTCCATTTTATTTATTAACAAAAAAAAACAACAAGTTTTATTTAAAAGTGCAAATAGAATTTAACTAAAATAAAACCGAATACTAAATATGACTGTACTAGATAAATATGCGATATAATAATATTGTGTAATTATTTTTATATTATTTAATAGATAAGTATAGAGTAAGATGAATAAAATGAAATATGTAATTGAATTAAAATTAAAACATGTTAAAATGTCTTTAAATTGCTTTCATTGAATAATTGAAAAACGGTATAGGAAAACGGTAAATAAGGATTATATTAGCTCTGAGTATTTGTATAATTGGTACCTGACCAGAGAATCTTTGTCTGTTCTCGCCTCGATGTGGTAGTTGCAATCGGCCAGTTGAAGAATCGAAGAATCCTACTATGCAGATGAATGATGAATCGTTTGATGACTGGGTCTAGAGCGCGCGCTTTTTCTTGGCTTGGCGTCACTTCCACGAAACACAATGCTTTTAAAAGAACTAATCTTATTATTATTAATTGAACTGTAGATCTGGTTTATTACGAAGGACCAAAATTGTAGCTGACGCTTGAAGTGTTCTGTATTTACTGAATAATTATTGAAAAACACTATAAATGCTAATGTATTTATTGCTATAGTGACAAAATTGTATGTAGTGTACTACCCTGAAGACGAATGAGTACTGGTCTTTCCCCTCAGTCGGGGTGATGATCGCACGCATCCACGATGCGCTCTGACTCAAATTAAAATTGGGGGTGAGTGGCGCGTACAGACTCATTTATCTAAGATTAACAAACTTGCAGTTTACACTTCTTTTGCCTCATACTCCCTTTATTTTAGTTTCAGTAAGTGCTGCTGAAAGTTTCGTTGGAGCAATATAGTATTTTGGGTTTGTTCAGTCCGTGTACAACTTTTTTTCAGCCTCTACCCACCGTTGGAAAGTTATAATCAAATGCTTAAATGAAACTCGTCACTAAGCGATGCAATTTGCCAGTAAAAGAACAAGCGGCATTAGATGGAGTGCAAGGGCTGACGCAAAAAGAGGTCTTTAAGGTTACAACGCCTTTAAATCTGCTGTGCATTCTCTTGCTGAAACACTAATCAAAAGGATGATATAGTTCAAGAGGCCAAGTGTTTGTTGAAAGAAATATCAAAAAAAGAAACATTCGTAATGAATGAGTTTTGGGCAACAATTTTAGAACGCATCAACGCTGTCAATAAATCATTACATAGAGAAAAAATTTAACTTAAAACTGCAGATGGAGAATGGAGATGGAGGGGTTAATCGAGGTGGTTTTGGAGGGAAAAGGCAGAGACTGTTGTAAAATCAACTTATTTTATTTCATTCTAAATATATCCAACTATTATATTTGAAAACTTGTATAAGAATTTTAAATGTATTTGCGTTCCAAAACTAGTATCGTTCCCCTAATGTGAACCTTTATTTTTTGTTAAGACTAGTTTTTTCTGCCGATATATCGCCCGCATTCCCTTCGTAGTGAAACCTCGAAATTGCGGCAGTCTGCAAGTAGGCCTCGCCTAGTAGACAAGTGTTTTTTTTTTCGCGCTTCTTTTGGTGCAAATTTACGTGGTTTGAAATGTACCGGTCTTTTGTGTTATTCGTATAATATTACATTGTTTTTGCTCAACCCTCTGTATCTTTACACCCTCAAAGAACTACAAATATAATTAATGTTTGTATAAATCTCTTTGTATTTAGAATTGCGATAATTTGTCAATGTTCGAATCTGCCCTTATTAACAGTACACTTAATAAATAAAATATCGAAGGAATTCTCTCTAATTGTGTTATTATTGTTTCAGTGATCCTTAATAAATATTTTGGACCAATTGTGACTGGAGCACTCCTCTTAAAAAGCTGGAAAGTTTGGTAATAAATGTCCTCCCACCATTTCTGGTTCTTCGACCTGCATATTGGATTTATCGCAATTTCTACTCTGATTTATCTTTATAAATCAATTCTCTTCTTGTTTAAATTAAACAACCTCAACAAAGTGATAAGTGCTTCAAACAAGTAGTGCAAATGAACAGGACTTTTTGGTAAGATCGTTACAAATCTTTTCTCTTACTCTCGCGTCATTGTAGACAAAACTTCGCGCTATTATTTTCGCTACGCATCGGGCGATTTATGTTTCGCCGGTCTTATCGAGGACTCTTCAAAATTAAAAAGTTTGGACTCAAAGTTTTGGTATACCGGACGAGTTTATATTGCGCTGGACTCATACCGGGCGATTAAAGTTGGGACAATATTTTCCGAGACTCTTAGTTATTATACAGGGTTAACTAAATTGAGTTTTAGACTCTTAAGTTTTTATTTCTCGTATATTCTCGCAGAACGTTAAACTGTGTTTTAGACTCTCAAATTTTTATGTCTCGTGTATTCTCTCAGAACTTTTATTATCTCTAAAGCTTACGATACACCTCTATCATCAATGGATGAATTGAAGAAACAACGTACACCGCTTAAGTCAAAGATCTCTCGCATCTCGAATTGGTTGAAGCTTAAATCTGAACAAGAGACGGATCTTTTGAAATTCCAACTCCATCATACTAAACTAAATAATTGTGTGACAAGTATGATGATATTATGGACCAGATTGAGGAACTGGACGAAACAGGCACAGAAGAACGCGATAGGGAAAAAGTCGAAGAAAAATACTTCTCAACTCTGGCAGGTTTTCAACATAGAATGGAGGCGCTTCACCAGCAATGTATGCACACCAGCCCAGTTCCACTTCTCCACGTCTAGCTAGTGCTAGAGTTTCTCTTACAGAAATCAGAATCCAAACCTTCTCTGGATCATTCTCAGAATGGAGTGCATTCTATCAGCTCTTCGAGACTCTCATCTTCAACAACCGGGACCTCAACGACGTCCAACGGTTTGTGTACCTCAAATCGTTTTTACGCAACGAACCTCTCCAGATGGTGGAAAATTTTGAAGCTTTTTCAATGTTCTAAAACATCAAATTTTTTGATTTTATGTTAACTATTTAGATTTTTAATAGGGTGCAAAAATCTCGTTTTTTGCACTAATTTGTTAATAATTACAAAACGGCCCCGAACTCTAGGGAGGAAGCAGGTAGGTTTTCTTCCTATAAGTCTACAATAACTAAAAAAGTTGGCACCTACCTGGATAATTCAGTGTCCTGAGAAGATCCATATTTCCCTGGACTATAATGTTTGTCATACTTATCAAAGCACCCAGTTATTACTCGACCCATAACAATTTCAATTAGGCCAGGAAATAAAACATTTTGGCTCGCCATTTTTTCGTCCAACATGGAATTACATGAAATTTTCACAGAAGGTAGGGAATAGCCCAACGATCATTCTATATATCATGCAGCTGTACGCTAAAACCTTGGGGGTGGGTGCCACCCCATCTCGGTGGTGGGAATTTTTCATTACATTTAATCATGGAAATTGATGGAATAAGAAATTCTAAGAAAAAAATGTTCTTCACGTTTTTGTAAAACTAATATTTTTCGAGTTATTCGTGGTTAAAAGTACAAGTTTTTCGACGAAAAAATCGACATTTTTTATAGGGTTTTTTGAGAGTAACTCGAAAAATATGCATTTAATTAAAACACCGTACATATCAAAATTGCAT
The DNA here is from genome assembly GCF_917563875.1 of Diabrotica virgifera virgifera. Taxonomy (NCBI): domain Eukaryota; kingdom Metazoa; phylum Arthropoda; class Insecta; order Coleoptera; family Chrysomelidae; genus Diabrotica; species Diabrotica virgifera. The sequence continues at coordinate 76,339,348 of NC_065451.1, forward strand.
CTTTTAGAATCACAAGCAAAATCCTTTTTTTACAATTTTTCTACGACCAATACAAACCAAGATACTGCATGTTAAGGGTTAGCTTTTTTCTTCAAATGCATAATTTGAAATATTTAAAGTCAAATAACGGGAAAACGTTGTATTTTTCAAGGAAAACTTGAACTTCAGGAAACCTGCAAGAAACATTTTTCAAGTAAACAATTAGACCTTTTAAATAAAAAAATATCTAACTTAGAAATTGAGCGAATGATCAAAATAAGGTAGATTTTCTACGAAACATCAGTGAAAACAACCCACTAACCAGTGGCGGCTCGTGATTTTAACAATAGGGGAGGCTATATCTAACTGTAAAATATCTAGACAAATTTTCACTAGCAAAAAAAATCCGCCAAAAAAATCTAATTTAAGGCCCCATTTTTTTGACCATTTTTATTTACATTTTATAATATCATCATAATTCACAATTTTATACTATCATAGCATTTTAAAAATAGTTAGTCCAATTGTAAAAGTGTATTACCAAAGTTTGCGTCGTTTATCTGTTAACAATTCTATCTCTGTAAGTAGATATGCATATCAAAATAAATACAGATTTGAAGCTTTGCAGTCCATTCAGGTTGAAGGTTCACATTTTTTAAGATACTCAACTGAATTTTTTTAATTCTAAAAGCGCCCTACTGCGAATCCAAAAACACGGTCAATTTCTACCGATGTTTTGCTTTGCATTACAGATATCGGAAAAAGTTATTTGAACAAGTTGTTCCAAATATTATTCTAATCCCACATACCAAATTTCATCACAAAATTCGCACTGTTAGTTTTTTCATTATTTGTAGTCAGGATCCTAAAATCGCAGAGGAGGCTGCTGGCCGATTAGCCGCCCTTGCCCAATCTCCGGGCAGCGTGTGCGTTAAGCGATAATGCAGCTCTAAGGAGACCGGGTCTCCTTAAACTACCATGCTTAAATGCTGCTGGGCTGCGCGGAGCATTAGCAAGTGAGATTTTCCTGCCAGCAGCCTCCTCTGCGATTTTAGGATCCTGACTACAAATAATGAAAAAACTAAAAGTGCGAATTTTGTGATGAAATTTGGTATGTGAGCTTAGAATATTATTTGGAATAACTTGTTCAAATAATTTTTTCCGATATCTCTAACGCGAAGCAAAATACCAAAGTAAACAAAACAGTGTAGCACGTTTAAAAAATTTATGGGGAGGCTAAGCCTCCCTTGCCTCCTCTGACCAGCTGCCACTGCCCCTAACTACCCTTCTAATTAAAATTGATCTTCACCCTTCTATAATTAGTTTTATATAATATGTATTATCAATACATCCACGAAGTTTGACCTATTTAAAAGGCCTAATTTTAGAAAGATTGGAGTTTAAAAAAAATTGATTTTTTTCAATTTCGTATTTTTCACCTTTTTCTTCAAAATATCTCCGAATATATTGGAGATGCGATAAAAATGATATAGTACTAAATTGTAGCCTTGTTAATAATAACTAAAATTTACCTGCACATAGATTTTCTTTACAGTGAAAATTTAGCGAGGTATAGCTATTTAAAACCTCGATTTACGAGCAAACACCCCTTTATTCGAGCCCTTTAAACTCATCCGACTTAAAAACTAAGCGATCTTACGAAATTTAATTTATATAGTCTTATAGATCTTTATACAACGCTACAAAATTATTTTTAAAAAACTTTTCGTCGCCAAAAGTGAAGAAGCTGTGTTTATAAAACGATTTTTTTTCGAAAAATTCGAATATCCCGCTTGTGAGTGCAATAGAGCATATTTATATATACAGGGTGAGTGGGGAGGAATGTGCCAAACTTCAAGACTGTATAATATACGTAAAAATATTCAAAAATAACTCATATGTTGTTATTCGATTTTCATTTGTTTCCAAGATATGGGGTGTTAAAATTTTTCTTATAAACTGACGATTTATTTATTGCTCTTAATCCGGTTGAGGTGTGCAAATGAAATTTGGTGGGTTTTAAGACATAGTTGTTGTGCATGTTTTGACATATAATTAAGAATTTTATATTTACCATTGGCGCGCATACGGGTAATAGTCTGTAATTTTTAAAGATAAAAATGGTACGCCACTGAAATATTTCAAATTAAAAATCTTTCTTGAATTCCTCGTTCAATTTTTGACAAAAAATCTATCTTCCTTTTTTTCATGCAACGCTTCGTTTTCATGCAAAAAATAAAACATCTTAATGCTTACAAAGTTTTCGACGAAGTTTCTGTATGAATGTGTAGAAACTTATTCCGAATACGTTGTAAGCGTTAAGATATTTTATTTTTTGCATGAAAACGAAGCATCGTATGAACAAACATGGAGATAGATTGTTTGTCCGAAATTGAACAGGGAATTCAAAAATAATTTTTAATTTGAAATATCTCAGTGGCGTACTATTTATTTTCTTTAAAAAATTTCAGACTATTACCCGTACGCGCGCCAACGGTGAATATAAAATTCTTAGTTGTATGTCAAAACATGCGCAACAACTATGTCTTAAAATCCACCAAATTTCATTTGCACACCTCAACCGGTTTTAGAGCAATAAATAGATCGTCAGTTTGCAAGAAAAATTTTAACACCCCATAGCTCGGAAACAAATGAAAATAGAATAAAAACGTATGAGTTATTTTTGATTATTTTTACGTATATTATACAGTCTTGAAGTTTGGCACATTCCTCCCCACTCACCCTGTATAGTGTTTCGGCACAGAACCAGTTTTTCGGCAGTAATACGTTATAATATGTTCCACTTTTTCCATTCAAATCGAAATACAGAAAAGAAGAAACATCTGCTCATGTGTCTGTGTGTGTCTGTATAGTATCTTCTTAACGTGCCCTATCAAGTCCCCTTGACGTTGGTGAGTAGCAGTGGCGGCTGGTCAGAGGAGGCAAGGAAAGCTTAGCCTACCCATAAATTTTTTACACGTGCTACACTGTTTTGTTTACTTTCCTATTTTGCTTCGCGTTAGAGATATCGGAAAAAGTTATTTGAAGAAATTATTCCAAATAATATTCTAACCCCACATACCAAATTTCGCACTTTTAGTTTTTTCATTATTTGTAGTCAGGATCCTAAAATCGCAGAGGAGGCTGCTGGCCGGAAAATCTCACTTGCTAATACTCCGCGTAGCCCAGCAGCGTTTAAGCATGGTAGTTTAATAGCCCAGTAAATGAACGGGAAATTCGGCGATACCGTGTAATTTTCAGGGGCAACTCCGAATTGCATGAAAATTTGGATTTAGGTTCTACTTACTCTCCACTTCAAAGTTGAAATTGTGCCGTTGGTTGCTTTTACTTGGGGGCTGACAGTCACCCCTTCTCGTGGGTGAAAAAACATACGTTCAAGATAAGATCAGAAATGGATTAATTGACTGATTTTAAGCAACTTTTGTTCTATAGAGTTTTTTACGTAAGTCAATACTTTTCGACTTATTTGCCATTGAAAATGTTGATTTTTCGACAAAAAAACTACGTTTTCAGACGGTTTTTCGCAAATAACTCAAAAAGTAAATATTTGATCGAAAAAAAAATATCCTTAGGAAAAGTGTAGCTTATAAAAAACCCAAAAAAATGGTGTATCAGTAAAGTGTACCAGTCAAATAAAAACAAAGTTGTAGCCCATGAAATATACGTTCTTATTCGTCTAATTCCAAATCGAATATTTCAAGGTGAAATCACCGAAAAATTAAGCACTTTTCGGGAAAAATCCATTTATGCCCAGTTGCACCAACAGGTCTTAAGCTAAGTCGAGAATATCATAAGAATTAATATAATATAATTATAATATATTACAATAAGAATACCATAATATAATAATAGATATAATTGATAATAAGGTAAGAATCTAAAATTATGGTGCAACGTAAGTGATACTCAAGGAGGCCCTATCTATAAGTAGAGCTTAGCTAAGCTGGAACTTAAGATCTGTTGGTGCAACCAGGCATTAAACTTTTTTTAAAGTGTTTATATGTTTTAGTGCTTTGCTTTAATTGTTAACAAAAGTTTTAGCATTAAAAATAAGCGAGTTACGCTCAAAATAAAGTTGGCCCTCTTTTTTTTTGTAAAAAATCATGAAAATCTCGCCGTGTTTAGCTCCCCAAATGAAATTAATCGCTACCGCTTTACAAACAATTTACTTACCTATCTATTTTTTATATGATCTGCCAGTCTCGCCGGTTTAAAGTGTTTATTTTTGAAAGAATTATAATTGAGAAAGCTTGAATGGGTCACTAATCACGAGTGTATGCAAATTTTGAACAGCCATATCTTAACCAATTTTTCTCTTACGGAGAAACAAAATGAAACTAGCATATTTATAATAGCAAAACCGACATTTTTTTACTTTTTAAGATTTTTCTTATCACTAATACTTTTTAAGTTATTTTGAAAAAATGAAATTTTTCAAAAATTTTTAGAAAATTTATTTTTAATATAAAACCAAATGTTTTCAAAAATAGGGACTTCAAACCAATCAAACTTACAGATCATATAAACAATACACATACAGTTAAAATAGATGGTAAAGCCAAACGATTAATTTCATTTAGGGTGCTAAATAGAGGGAGGTTTTCACGATTTTTTTTACCAAAAAAAAGGGGTAAACTTTTTTTTTTAAGTGTAACTCGTTTATTTTTGATGCTGCAAACTTTTGTAAAAAACAAATAATAAGCTTTTCTTCGATACATTAAAATGTTAATAAGGTTTTCTTGAAAAACGCTTATTTCTTCGTTGATTTCGCGTTGAAATATTCGGTTTGCAATTAGACGAATAAGAACGTATTTTTCATGAGCTACAACTTTGCTTCTACTCAATTTGTAGACTTTACTGGTACACCGTTTTTTAAATTTTTTTATAGGCTACACTTTTGCTAAAAATATTTTTTTCGATAAAATATTTACTTTTTGAGTTATTTGGGGAAAACTGTCTGAAAACGTAGTTCTTTTTGGCCAAAAATCAACATTTTAAATCGCGAATAACTCGAAAAGTATTGACTTACGTAAAAAACTTTATAGAACAGAAGGTGCTTAAAATAAGTCAATTTATCCATTTCCGGCCTTATTTTAAACACGCGTTTTTCACCCCCCGAGAAGGGGTAGATGTCACCCTCCAAGTAAAAGCAACCAACGGCACAAATTCAACTTTGAAGTGGAGGGTAAGTAGAACCTAAATTCAAATTTTCATGCAATTCGGAGTTGCCCCTGGAAATTACACTCCAAACCGGTCATTTATTGGGCTATAAGGAGACCCGGTCTCCTTAGGCAGGCCGCACATCAAAGAAACATGAAACGTAAATTACGTTTCATGGAAATAAACCACTGCTAAACAAATATATGTCCGGTCATTTATGAAACTCTCCGAAAATAAAAATGTGTCATGAGCATGAATCACACTCGTTTCATTGGTAGGCGGACTTTGAGATTTGTTTAGCACCGTTTTCTTTTCATGAAACATGTTTTTCGTTTCATGTTTCATGTTTTTCGTTTCATGTTTCTTTGGTGTGCGGCTTGGCTTAGAGTACAAATAATGAAAAAACTAAAAGTGCGAATTTTGTGATGAAATTTGGTATGTGGGATTAGAATAATATTTGGGACAACTTGTTCAAATAACTTTTTACGATATCTGTAATGCAAAGCAAAATATCGGTAGAAATTTACTGTGTTTTTGGATTCGCAGTAGCCTCTTTTAGAATTAAAAAAATTCAGTTGAGTATCTTAAAAAATGTGAACCTTCAACCTGAATGGACTACAAAACTTCAAATCTGTATTTATTTTGATATGCATATCTACTTATAGATATTGAATTGTTAACAAATAAACGACATAAACTTTGGAAATACACTTTTACAATTAGACTAACTATTTTTAAAATGATATGATATGAAATTGTGAATTATGATGATATTATAAAATGTAAATAAAAAATGGTCAAAAAAATGGGGCCTTAAATTAGATTTTTTTGGCGGATTTTTTTTGCTAGTGCAAATTTGTCTAGATATTTTACAGTTAGGTATAGCCTCCCCTATTGTAAAAATTACGAGCCGCCACTGGTGAGTAGCATGTCGAAACTGTCTCTGTCTCGAACTATTCTAAATTTTGTCACTTGGTAGTCAACGTTGGGCTAAGATGGTTGTTTAAGTTTCCTGGTAGGGTTTCACCATGTTCCCGGAGTTATATCTTTTAACATCGGCGTTTAGCCTGTTCAATATTACTTTGACATAATGTAGATCGAATTATAAATTCAACCATTGTTGGGTTCTGGGGCTATTTAGCAAGTATTCAAGTAAGTAATTATAACCACATTTTTTAACTTTCAAAATTTCAACCATCTTTCAATTTTAATAGTGGGATTACTTATTTTATTGTAGATTCACTGATGATGGACTGATAGGTCTGAAAACGTTCTGAATTGGACACATTTTATTCAATCCATTGGGATTTTAAATTTTAATAAATAAACCAATTACATAGTAGTGGTTTTTACTTCATGTTAGAGTTTTTTAACTATATGGTATACAGCCAACTTAGGCAACTTCCCTTTTTAGTTTATTCTAAATAGTTCCTCTGCTTTCTTTATACCTGCCCACTCCCTGATATTCTTCAACTAAGAGGCCTGTTTTCTACCAATTCCTCTGCGTTCTTCGATTTTACCCATCATAATAAGTTGTAGAATATTATATAGGTCTCCCCTTACCACGTGTCCAAAATAGACCATCTTTCTACATTTGATATTATCAAGCAGCTCGCGAGTAGCATTTGCTCTCTTAAGGAGTGCCACATTTGTCAGCATAGCCGTCCATGATATTTTTTATGTACGTCTGTGCAGCCACATTTCAAAGGTCTCCAAACGATTAATGGTGGATATTTTTAATGTCCATTCTTCGACACCGTATAAGAGGACTGACCAAATGAAATTTAATCATACGCTTTCGAAGTTGAAGTTGCAAGTTATCATTACAGAAGAATGACCTCATTTTCAAAAATGTTGTGCGGGATATCTCGATTCTACATCTTTATCTGGATCTAGTTGTTCAATAATATGGCAACCAAGATATTTAAAACTGGGTACTCTTTGAATTATATGACCATCAACATAAAACCGTGAATCTTGATGTGCTAAACGACTAAACACCATGTTTTTTGTTTTTGAACAGTTTATGTTTAGACCAAACTCTCTTCCCACTGTGCCAGGGGCATTTAAAATACATTGCAATCCATTCATGTTATTACTTAAAATAACTGTATCATCTGCATATCTGATTGTATTTATCAGGATTCCATTAATTTTCACGTCCTATTACAAATTATGCAGCGCTTTTTAAATAGTCTATCTGAATGTAAATTGAATAACAATGGGGACAGTATACAACCCTGTCTGACACATCTTTGAATTTTACATGTTTCTGTTGATTGTCGTCATTCGTACGTCTTGATCATCAACTCCTTTATCGTTTAATATCTTAATTAATTTGTGATGCTGTACACGATCAAAGGCCTGTATAGTATAGATATAAATCTATTAAATTACTTATAAACATTGCAATGTTATTAGGGGAAAAATGAAGGAGCTATGTTTTTAGAGAGTAAATAGAGCATTTTCATATATATATACAGGGTGGTTCATCTTATTAGCCTCGGTGTCTGTACGGAAAACCACTTGATATTTTAAAAAAATTTCTTCACAGTAATATACAGGGCCATTAATACTACAATCTAAAAATAATGTGAATTATACAGGGTGCTCCAAAAAAGAGTGGTATATCAAAGTTATATTTTTTATTATGGAATGCCCTATATATGATGACATTATTGAATTGACCTTTAAAAATAAGCTATACTTTCATAAGGGTTCCCTATACCTAAATACAGGTTGTTTTGATTTATTTCGATTTTTATAAAAATGTAAGGTTTTAGAAAAAAATAAATATCTACGAATCTAAGAATCAGTAACAAATTCTTTCTTGGATCTTAATAATTGACTATTTAGCATACTTAAGCAGATGCTTATTGCAACAAAGTTTCTTACAGGGTGGTCAAAATATGAGATTGTTCTATTAACAAATTTAAGCTGTAATAACTTACTTAATTTAAATGGAATACCCTATATCTTACTAGTCTATCGCGTAGAAAATATACTTAGCTTTCAATTTGTATTAGGGTTTCCTATACCTATCTTTTTACAGGGTGGTCAAAATATTAGATTGTTCTATTAACAAATTCAAACTGTAATAACTTACTTATTTTAAATAGAACACCCTATATCTTACTAGCCTATCGCGTAGAAAAGGTTTCCTATACCTATCTCCCTTCATTTGTTAAATATTTAAAGATTTAATAATTTGCAAGCTTTAAAAATTAGAATTAAGTAAATATGTCGTGGTTACATATGTACAACACATCACCAACACCGGCAATATAATTAGACATGATACTGTCATTAATAAATTTTTTATTTTTATCATGTAATCACACAGAGTGTTGTATTATTTTAGTTGATTTTGGCCTACATGTGACATTGAATAATATGTTTATATTAAACTGCATATCCTATATTAGATGCCGTATTCTGGAAGATATTTAAATTATATTTCATTCCGTATAAGTATTTTCCATACCTTAAACCAACGGTTATTAAGGTACTAGTACACTTTAGAAGGCCAAAAATAATTATTGTTTTCAAGAATTTTTTTTCTCAGAACCTTTATAAAAAATGAACATAAAACTTTTTACATATTAATATCTAACTCTTAAAGAGTACAAAAAATATATATTTTTTCATTTATGCACGTACGCTAATATTGTAGAGGGCGCAAAAGTCGAGGCCTCGAAAAATGATGGCGGACAGTTAATCTCAGGATTGGGATATCTGAAACAAAAAAATCGTACTGCATTTGAAAGAGAAAGGTGTCTTACGTGACAATTTACCACAATTTGACCAAAAAATAAAAAATAAATATTTTTTAACCATGAAAAACTGAAGAAAAACGAGCGATTTTTTCACAAAATTTTTTCAAATTTCCTTAAAATCTTTTTTTTTTGCGGAATTTTTCGTGGTAAATTGTCACGTAAGAAACCTTCCTTTTTCAAATGTCGTACGATTTTTTTGCTTCAGAAATCCCAATCCTGAGATTAACTGTCCGCCATCGGAACTACTTTTTTTCGAGGCCTCGATTTTGGCGCCCTCTACAATATTAGTGTACGTGCATAAATGAAAAAAGATATATTTTTTATATTCTCTAAGAGTTAGATATTAACATGTAAAAAGTTTTATGTTAATTTTTAAGAAAGGTTCTGAGAAAAAAAATCTTGAAATATTGCTTATTTTTGGTCTTCTAAAGTGTACTAGTACCTTAAGTAAATTTAAGAACACCACTTTTTGTTTGAATCTTTGAATCGCAATTACAAACAATTAAATGCAATGGCTACTATGACGAAAACGAGCCTATTGTACAAAAATATGTAAAAATGGGTATTTACCAAATAACATGGGAATTTACATTTACAGAATAACATGTGTATTGAGAATGTTTACATGGAATTGAAGAGATTTTAAATATCTTTTATTATAAAGAATAGAATATCGACTATGTCATTTAAAATAAGAACACTCTGTGTGATTAAATGATAAAAATTTGAATTTTATTTACGAAAGTATCTTGACTAAGATATTTAAGTATATTGCCGGTGTTGGTGATGTGTTGTACATAACCACGACATAGGTACTTAATTCTAATTTTTAAAGCTTACAAATTAGGAAATCTTTAAATATTTAAAAAATGAAGGGAGATAGGTATAGAAAACCCTAATAAGAATTGAAAGCAAAGTAAATTTTCTACGCGATAGATTGGTAAGATACAGGGTGTTCCAGATAAAATAAGTAAGTTATTACAGCTTGAATTTTTTAATAGAACAATCTAATATTTTGACCACCCTGTAAAAGATAGGTATAGGAAACTCTAATATAAATTGAAAGCTAAGTAAATTTTATACGCGATAGACTAGTAAGATACAGGGTGTTCTATTTAAAATAAGTAAGTTATTACAGCTTGAATTTGTTAATAGAACAATCTCATATTTTGACCACCCTGTAAGAAATTTTGTTACAGTAATAATCTGTGTAAGTATGCTAAATAGTCTATTATTAAGATCCACGAAAGAATTTGTTACTGATTCTTAGATTCGTAGATATTTATTTTTTTCTAAAACCTTACATTTTCATAAAAATCGAAATAAATCAAAATACCCTGTATTTAGGTATAGAAAAACCTTATGAAAGTATAGCTTATTTTTTAAGGTCAATTCAGTACTGTCATCAGATATAGGGCATTCCATAAGAAAAAATATAACTTTGATATACCACTCTCTTTTGGAGCACCCTGTATAATTCATATTATTTTTAGATTGTAGTATTAAAGGCCCTGTATATTTCTGTGAAGAAATGTTTTTAAAATATCAAGTGGTTTTCCGTACAGAGACCGAGGCGAATAAGATGAACCACCCTGTATATATATATATATATATATATATATATATATATATATATATATATATATATATATATATATATATACAGGGTGTCCAGAAACTCTACTGACAAACGAAGACAGGAGATTCTTCAGATAATTTTAAGACAATTTAGCTCAATTCGCCTAGTCCGAAAATGCTTTGTAAAGGAGCTAGAGCTCTTTGAAGATGGCTTCTTGTAATTAGTTTTTCTTAAATACCTCCAGAACGCTTCAATTTAGAAAAACGAAAATCGGTATGTATATTTATCTTCCAGAGATAAATCGATTCCATCCATTGCCAATTTCTAGTACCGATCATAGGCGTCCGTTTTGGGTAGGGCAACGGTTATTTTATCACATAACTTTTTTTTCTTTAACTTTTAGGCATTTTTGACACTGGATTATTAAATTGTGAGGTATTCTAGTACTAAAAGGTACTCTTAGTTTAAGTCCGTAGGACATACGGTTTTCTAGAAAAATCGAATTGAAAATTTTTCGTTTTTTGAATTTGAATAAAAATTTTAAAAAAATTCAAAAAAAACGGTGTATTTTACCAACTTAAAGCAAGAGTAACTTTTAGTACTAGAATACCTCATAACTTAATAATCTAGAGTCAAAAATGCTTAAAAATTAAAGACAAAAATGTTATGCGATAAAATAACCGTTGACCTACCCAAAACGAACGCATATGACCCGTACTAGAAATTTGCAGTTAATGAAATCGATTCATCTCTGAAATATAAATAAACGTACCAGTTTTCAGATTTCTAAATAGTTTTTTTTTGAAATTTTTTTTGGAAATTCAAAAAAAGAAAAATTTTCAAATCGATTTTTCTAGAAAACGGTGTATCCTATCGACCTAAAACAAGAGTACCTTTTAGTTGTAGAATATCTCACAATTTAATAATCCAGAGTCAAAAATGCTTAAAAATTAAAGATAAAAAAGTTATGCGATAAAACAATTTTTGCCCTACCCAAAACGGACGCCTATGACTGGTACTAGAAATTCGCAATGCATGGAGTCGATTTATCTTTGGAAGATAAATATGTGTACCAATTTTCGTTTTTCTCAATAGAAGCGTTGTGGAGTTATTTAAGAAAAACTACTTACAAGACGCGGGTGCAGAGAGCTGATTACTCACTCACCTTAAACTCTAAAATCAATGAAACTGAAGCGAAGCAAAACAAACCCAATAATACCTTTTATCTCAAAAAACGTTACAGAATCGGAGCTTGGAACGTCAGGACCATGTATGAAGCGTCAAGACTAGCGCAAGTAGTAAAAGAAATGGAAGAATTAAGGATACACATTATGGGGCTATCTGAAATAAGATGGCCTGGGCAAGGAGAGACAACAATATCAAACGGAGGAGTGCTGTTAGACTCAGGAAACGATATAAAAGAAGACAGGAGGAATGGAGTTGGGATCCTTGTAAGTAAAGAGGCAAAAAGAGGGCTAATAAAATGGCATCCTATATCAGACAGACTAATAGTAGCACAATTCAATTCTCAAATAAGAAAGATAACCATTATTCAATGTTACGCACCGACAGAGGTAAGCGCAGAAGATGAGAAAGAAAATTTCTACCAACAATTAACAGATACTATCGGAAAGGTGAACAAAGGAGATATACTAGTAGTCATGGGAGATCTGAACGCGAAAGTTGGCAAAGACAACAAGGGAGTGGAAACATGCATGGGAACACATGGACTAGAGAATAGAAACAACAATGGAGAGAAACTCATAGAACTTAGCCTAGAAAACAATCTTGTCATTGGAGGAACGATTTTTCCACACAAAGTCACACAACGCAAAATCAAATAGACCACATTTTGATTAATAAAAAATGGAGAAGTAGCCTTCTAGATGTACGAAATAAAAGATCAGCAGATGTAGGAAGTGATCACCACCTACTAATAGCAGAAATAAAAGTAAAAATTAAAGCAAAACGCGGGAGTAAACAATATAACAAACGAAGAAGATACAATATACAACAACTGAAAGACAGTGAAACCCAAAAAATGTGGAGTAACAAAATAAAGTTGAACACAGAAACTGTAAACAACGCACAGACAAATATAGCAAACAAATGGGAGATGATCAAAGAGGCTGTACACCAAACCGCACAAGAAGTGTTGGGCTACAACGAAGAAAAGGAATCAGAGTGGCTAAGTGATAACACATGGCAACTGATAAAAAAGAGGAAAGACTTAAAAGCCGAACTAAATAGAATACAAAAATTAGAAGATAGAATCAGAATAACCCAAGATTATGCAGATACAAATAAACAAGTAAAAAAGAGCGCTAGAAATGACAAAAGAAAATGGACAGAGAAGATGGCGCGCTTAGCAGAAGAGGCGGCCGAAACAAATAATCAGAGAGAGCTATATAGAACCACTAAACGTCTTGCAAACAAGAACTTCAACAGTGACAAACCACTAAAAGACAAACAAGGACAACTGCTTACAACAACTGAAGAGCAAACACGAAGATGGCATGAGTACTATAGCGAGCTTATGACAGAAGAAGAAAATGAGCCGCCGTTCCAAGAGGGTAACGACGTAGAGCCAAATGAAAATTATCTAAGGATAAACGAGGAAATTCCAACGAAAAAAGAAATAGCTGAAGCAATCCGGCACCTGAGGAACAACAAAGCAGCGGGAATGGACGATATCCCAGCAGAACTGTGGAAAGCGGACACTGAGAGAACCGTGGACCTAATAGCACCATTATTAGCAGATGTATGGACTGAAGAAATCCTACCTAAGGAATGGAATAATGGAATTATAGTCAAGCTTCCAAAAAAGGGGACGTACAGCTATGCGAAAACTGGAGAGGAATAACGCTCTTATGTTCCATAAATAAAATATTAGCATTTATTGTTCATCAAAGAATCAACAATATAATAGACAAAACTCTCAGAAAAGAACAAGCGGGTTTCAGAAGGGGAAGATCCTGTATAGACCAAATCTCGACGGCAAGAATCATCATAGACGAAACTATAGAGAAGAACTCAGCCTTGATAATGGCCTTTATAGACTTTGCTAAAGCCTTCGACAGCATAAAACATACAGCCCTGTGGAAAATCTTAAGACTAAATAGATTACCTCCAAAGATCATTGGAATAATCAAAATGATGTATCAGCAAACAACATGTCAGGTATTGCATAAAGGGCAAATGACAGATAAAATACCAATTGAAGTAGGTTTAAAACAAGGTTGCATATTGTCACCTTTGCTCTTCAATATATGTCTTAATCATATACTGGAAAAAACAATTGAAAGAAAAAATGGGATCCCTTGGAACTACCTTCAGAACAAGAAACTAGCAGATATGGAATACGCAGATGATATCTGTTTCGTAGCGAACACAATAGATGATATGAAGAACATGTTAAGGAAGCTAGAGGTGAAATGGCAGAAGTGGGTCTTAAAATCAACACGAACAAGACAGTAGAGATGAGAATAGGAGTAACTAACTGTGACAAACTATACATCAACCAACAAGAAATAAAACAGGTTCAAGAATTTTGCTACCTAGGCAGTACAAACAGTGCAAAAGGTGGAGCTCAAGCAGATATTAAACAGAGAATACGAAAAGCACAACAAGCCTTTGGAACCCTCGCAAATATATGGAGATTAACACAGATCAGCCAAAATACTAAAATAAGGCTATTTAGTAGTAACGTGAAAACTGTGCTACTTTATGGGAGTGAAACATGGGCAATAACTGACGGAAATGTAAATAAAATCCAAGTTTTTGTAAATAGATGTCTACGTAAAATTCTAAAGGTATACTGGCCCAATATCATAACAAATGTAGCACTATGGAAAAAAACCAAACAAGAACCCATCAGAACAACAATAAAGAGGAAAAGATGGAACTGGCTGGGACACACACTGAGGAAAGAAAATGCAGACATAACAAAACAGGCACTCAAATGGAATGCAGTAGGACGAAGAAGCAGAGGACGCCCGACCAAAACATGGAGGAGTACCGTTGAAGAAGACCACAAAAGTATGAAGAAAACCTGGGGAGAAATAGCAACCATGGCCAGAAATAGAGGAGAATGAAGAAGCTTCGTGGATGCCCTATGCTCCTTCACGGAGTGACAGGATTGGATATATATATATATACTTACAAGACGCCATCTTCAAAGAGCTCTAGCTCCTTTAGGAAGCATTTTCGGACTAGGTGAATTGGGTTAAAATATCTTAAAATTATCTGAGGAATCTCCTGTCTTCGTTTGTCGGTAGAGTTTCTGGACACCCTGTATATATAGTTTTTCGGCAGTAATACGTTATATGTTCCACTTTCTCCATTCAAATCGAAATACAGAAAAGAAGAAACATCTGCTTATCTATCTGCGTGTGTCTGTATAGTATCTCTCTCTTCAATCCTGACCCCCCGGAGGGAGTGTAGTGGTCGACGTGATGTCGTGTATTGTCCGTCGCCAAAGATCTCTGTCTCTGGTCATTTCTTTTAATTCATGCATAGGTCTTTTGCATATTCCTGTAATTTGATCGATCCATCTTGTTGGGGATCTTCCTCGTGATCTTCGGCCTTCCACCTTTCCTTGTATAATGAGCCTTTCCATGTTTTCTGTGTTTGCTCTCATAACATGTCCAAAGTATTTTAATTGTTGGAGATGGACTTTACTGGAGAGTCGTTGGTTAACTTTTAGCTCTCTTAAAATTGAATTATTTGTTCTATGGTCGGTCCAAGGAATTCGTAGCATTCGTCTCAAACAGAACATTTTAGTGGCGTCTATCTTTCTTCTTTTCAAATTTCTCAGGGTCCAAGATTCACATCCGTAGGTCAGTATTGGGAATATTAAGCAGTTGGTCAACCTCATCTTTAACGCTCTTGAAATTTGACAGTCCTTTCATATTGTGGTCATTTCTGCTGTAGCGACTTTTGCTAGATCACATCTACGTTTTATTTCTTCCTGTAGTGACCCTGTGTTTGTGATTAATGATCCCAGATATAAGTATGAGCTCACAACCTCAAACGGATCAATTGTGGTTATGTGTGGATGATTGTTATGTAGTCTATCCACTATCATGATCTTTGTCTTTGATATGTTTAATTGCAGACCAAATATTTGACTTTCGTTTTCAACTAGTCGTATAAGATCAATCAGCTCTGCTTGACTATTTGCATCATCCGTGAAAAGTAGGTTGTTTATTTTATGACCATTTATTGAGATGCCTTTTTCCCATCCTTCAAGTGCTCTTCTCATAATATGCTCTCCATATTTCAATAATTGCGGAGATAGTATACATCCCTGTCTGACACCCCGTTCTGGATGAAATTCGTTTGAAAGTGTGTCAAGTACTTTAACTGATCCAGTAGTGTGTTCGTATAGTTCAGTTATAAGCGAAATAAGGTGTTGAAGTACGCCTACTTCTTTTAGTATTCGCCATAAGTGTCTCCACTTGACCCTGTCGAAGGCCTTACGATAGTCTATAAAGCATATGTACAGTGGAATATTAAATTCCTTAGATTTTTCGATTATCTGTCTTATATTCAACAGGTGTTCTCGAGTACCTCTACCTTTGGTAAATCCAGTTTGCTCTTGTGGAATTTCTCTTTGAAGGAATGTTTTTAGTCTCTCATTGATTATATGTAGCATTATTTTACTGGCATGTGATATAAGAGAAATGGTTCTATAATTGTCGCATTTATGGAAGCTGCCTTTTTTATGAATTGTCGTTATTGTAGATTTTGTCCAGTCTTCAGGCCATTGTTTAGAATGCCATATTTGATTACAGAGTATATGAAGTAATTTTACGCCAGTTTCTTCTGTGGCTTTGAGCATTTCGGCTGTTATCATATCTGGACCTGTTGCTTTATTATATTTGAGCTTACTGATCGCGAGTCTTACTTCATTTTCAAGTATGTCAGGTTCTTCTTCCACCTCGTCAGAGATTTGGTTAACAGGTTCTTGGCGTTGATCAGGCTGTATAGTATAGATTTATAGATCTATTAAAATAATTATTAAATTGCAATGTTATTAAGGGTTGAATTATTATGATATCCTAAAGCATAAAACAATCATTATTTACTGAATCAAAGCCAAATTTTTCCCATATTAAGGTTTTTATAATGTTTTTATATAATTTTTGACAATAAGGGGTAGTTTACACCCTAAAAATAATCAACCCCTTGAGCATGATATAGAATATGAAGTACAGGGTGAGATGATCCTAATCCCAAATTTTAATTCAAATCGATTCAAGCCAAAATCATTCTTTTAGGATAAATAAATTTTTTATATATGTATATAGCTTTAACAAGGGTGGATTTAAGGGTTGAAATATTATATTATATCTTAAAGCATAAAACAATCATTATTTAACTAATAAATACCAAATGTTGGCCACATTAAAGTTTAAAATGTTAGTTTATAATTTTTTACAATAAGGGGTAGTTTTCACCCTTAATATAGAAAATGAGCTAGAGGGTAAAATGAGCCTAATCCCAAATTTTTGTACAAATCAATGCTGGTCGAAAAAATTGCGAGGTTTTGCCATTTTTTCAGCTTTATTTCCTGGCCTAAATATGGAATTTCCAAAATAAAAATAGTTTTTATCGCAATACTTGTATTTGAAATGATACAAAAGCACCAACATTATCAGTAAATTTGCAGATTTTGGTATATAATATAAATTAAACGTGCTAAATGTTCAATTAAAATGATTGCAAAATGAATAAACTAATCGTATTGTGTATATATTTAATTTTACAATGTTCATATGGTGATGATGATACCATAGATGCCCAAGGTATGTGCTGAACATATTTTTTAATGTGCTAAATAATTTTTATACTGAATTCGCTCTACCGAGATTCACTTTGATACATTCGGAATAGGGAACATACAGCACAAAAATTCCTACCTCATACTATTAACTGCTAAAATCAACTTACCCTTTCATTAAAAAAAGGAGAATTATTAGAAATAGTGGGAGTGTCTAATAATCTCATAAAATTTTGTGGAGTTTATTTCTAAAAAATATTTACTTTGTACAATAAATAATTTTCTCATTTGTTATCAATACATTATAATGGTGTTAATAAATAATTATTGATTGGCGTAAGGTTTATGTTATTTTTATGTCTGTTTACTATTAATAATATTGGCTATGAGCAGGTGCTTTGGCTGTGTAGTAATTTCCAGTCACTTCTGACAACTGAACTTCCTAAGAAAGAAATTACTAGCGTCAGTGTCAAAGTGAATCTCGATAGAGCGAATTCAGTATACATAATGTTTATCACAAACGTTTTATCATTATGCGATACCCAATATACAGTTGAATCCATGATACTTTACCCGTCCGTCATCATTTAAAATTTAAAGCATACGAAATACGTCGGAAATCTCTATTCCACGCAACAGCAAGTGACAGAAAGTGGGTACTGCTCCAATCACGGATTATATTATAAAATTTGACGTTATGAAATAAATAGAACTTAAAAATTTTGGTGCAGAGTTACATTTTACAGGTTAAATTTTTGCTACATTTGAAGTAGATTAATAAATTCTTTTAATATCATTGGTGATATTAAATATTTAAATATTTGTCATAATATAAATATTTGAAAATAAAATATTTCCTTTTTGATATTTATTTCACTTTTACGGAAACTTAAACAAAACCATTCCTTAACTGTGAACGAGGTTAACTTTGTATGTAAATTAATATCAAAATAAAATACACTTTCCATAAAATTTTAAACTTCAGTATAAAATTAGTTGTGAAAACAACGGTTTCTTTAATATAAATAACTTATAAAAAAACCGGACAGAAAAAAAAAATAAAAAATCCAACAAACTGACAGTAAACAAACCAGAAACGTCACAAATTATACTTAAAATTTGAAAACTTTCCCAAGCGTCTTATTTGTACCTATCTCTTTTCGATGTACTGAGTGTAGAGCGTTTACAAAAATAACAACCCGTGTTGAGCTGCCCTCCCCCCCACTTGCAAAAATTAAAAAACAAATAGCCCTGATTTATGAGCTATTTATGAGCTTTCATATTCCGCAAACTAAAAATTTTGAGCTCGTTCCACTGAGCAGGAATTTAATACTTTAGTGGGGGGCGGGGCTGAGTCAGCCCCCCAAAAGGCTGACGTAGCACCAAAAACTAATGTTTATTTAAAAAATTTCCTGACGCCGTGGTAATTAATCGGTTTTAATTTTGTAAATTGCAAATGAAAGGTACAGTACACTTCTATAAGCAAAAAAAATTTCAACTTGATATCTGCTTTATTTTCAGTCCTGTAACATTTTGAAAAAATGAATTTTTTTTGCGAAAGCTGGATTGCAAAATTTATTTTGCAAAATCTATTAAACCGATCTTAATAAAATTTATAGTATTGTTTTACTGTATCATAAAGTTTTGTTTTACTGTATCATAAAGTTTTTCTGGGTGAAATGTGAAGGTCCTAAGTGTAGCATAAATGGTTGAAAAACGTAAAATGCGAATACTTGTTTTTGTATGTTTTTTTTGCAATTATTGCTATTTTCCAACTAGGGTGACTATTTTTTAAATTCTTAACAATTCTATATTGTAGTAAATTTAATTACGCAACTTTTATACTAGTACAACTTTTCTCAGAAATGAATAGTTTCAAAGTTATAATCCAAAAACGAAGACAAAAATCGAATTTTTCCTTCATTTTTTGATATTTTGATTATTTAAACAATGTTCCGGACCTTTTTGAGAGGGAGGATAATTCAAATATTATTATCTGATTTATTTTCAAGTAATTTCTGCAAAAAATTTTGAGTCACCTCTCAACGTCTATCTCAAAACAGATGCGCCCTGGACTATAATACATTAATCAAAATAAGTGTGCCTTTTCATTTTTAACTTCAAATATCTCGAAAACTGATGACTTTATCGTTACGAATGAACAGCATATTATTTGCATAGAAAGTATTGGATAATCTAAAAATTATGCTAAAAGAGCAGTTTCATCAGTGGCGTAGAATTTGGGAAGGGTCAACCATTCACTTTTCCCTGTCTTACGCCTCTGGTATTAACCACAAACGATTATTTAACATAATTTAGTAGGGTGTAGAGTACCTACACTTTCTGCCAAGTACCATAAGGATATGTCAAATTAGTCTGGGTAGATTATCGGAAAATAGGCCGTTTTTGGGAGAAGTTATTTATCAGCAATTTTATTGCTGGAATCGAATCTTATCACTGTATCCTATTAATAATATAGGTATGCAAAGTCCGCAGGTAGTGTGCTACTTTCTTTATAAACAAAATGGCGCCCGAAAATCGTGTTTTTTTCAAGTTTTACTCTATAACTCCAAAGATTTTAACTTTACACCAAAAATACTCAAATAAAAATTCGCCGTAATTAAATTCTGCATAGAGACGTGTTTTTCCCGATTTACTTTGACGAAAATTTTTCCCGGAAAATGCGGGGTTTTCCAATAAAATCTTTAATTTTCAACTAAAATTTTAGATAAGTAATTGTTTATCAATAATTAAATAGCTTGGTAGTATAAAAACGCTTTTCGTATTGATTATAATTCCAAAAGCCGATGGAAATAGAATGAACAGTTTAGCAACAATTGAATTGTTAATTATAAATTTACGGTCGCTATAATAACCACTATAATTATGATACATAGGAATAGCGATGATTTTTGTATAAGAACACACTGTAGCTATCTAATTTACTTTACGGAATTGAAATTGGATTATTTAAGCGACCTCAGGAATATTTTAAAATTATAAACAATTTTTTGGCTTATAAACAAATAGAATATCTCTGGAAATATTAAATTAAATTAAATTATGAAAACGGTATTGGAAAAAAACTGCAGGATGCTTCTTTTAAAAGAAGAAATGTTTAATTGGGATGAGTGGTTCCTGAGATACAACCGGTCAAAGCTGACTGGCATTTATGGCAAAGATATAAACAATAGGATCATAATTTTCAAACCATCACCCTTTTATTTTGTCCTCTTTCTCCACACATATTTTCATATCTTTAAAATACTCAACATATATTATTATAATAAAAACTATCGATATTACGAGTGAAAATTGTCAAAAATAGCAAAATTCCAATCAAAAATTAGGTTAGAAAAAATGTAATCCCAAAGTTCAAAATCGGTATACGTTAAAAAATGCATTTTCTCGGCTTTCCATGGAGCAATTTTCTTCATTCTTTTTTTGTTCCCAAGTAACTCGAGTAGAGCCATCCAACTAACGCATTATTAAATGTCAAAGTTGCTTTTGTTTTGTTATAATAAATTTATTTATTTATTATAACAAATTTTTTAAATTTGTTTAAATAAAGATTGTTTAAAACTATGCAGCTTTCAAATGAGAATATTTGTGTTTTAACGTTAAAAGTTACACTTGTAGTAAGTTTATCTAAAAAAAGTCTACAACTGGAAAAATATGTAGTTTTCTTTCTTATAAATAAATGAATCTATTATAATATAACAAGAGCAAGATTGACATTTAATAATGCGTTAGTTAGATGGCTCTACTCGAGTTACTTGGGAATAAAAAAAGAATGAAGAAAATTGCTCCATGGGAAGACGAGAAAATGCATTTTTTTAACGTATACCGATTTTGAACTTTGAGATTACATTTTCTCCAACCTATTTTTTGATTGGAATTTTGCTATTTTTGGAAATTTTCACTCGTAATATCGATAGTTTTTATTATAATAATATATGTTATGAGTATTTTAAAGATATGAAAATTGGTGCGGAGAAAGAGGACAAAAATAAAAAGGTGATGGTTTGAAAATTATGATCCTATAATTTATATTTTTGCCATAAATGCCGGTCAACTTTGACCGGTTGCATCTCGGGAACCACTTGTATCCCAATTAAACGTTTTTTCTTTTAATAGAAGCATCCTGCAGCTTTTTTTTCAATACCGTTTTCATGATTTAATTTAATTTAACATTTACTGAGATCGACTATTTGCTTATAAGCCAAAAAATCGTTTATAATTTTAAAATATTCCTGAGGCCGCTTAGATAGTCCAATTTCAATTTCGTATAGTGCATTAGATAGATACAGTATCTTTTTATACAAAAATCATAGCCATTCTTATGTATCATAGTTATTTTGGTTATTATAGCGACTGTAAATCTTTAATTAACAATTCAATTGTTGCTAAACTGTTCGTTCAATTTCGATCGGCTTCTGCAATTATAATCTATTTGAAATGATCTTTTATATTATTATAAGTTATTTCATTATTGATGAACAATTACTTATCTAAAATTTTAGTTGAAAATTAAATATTTTGTTGGAAAAACCCGCATTTTCCGGGAAAAATTTTCGTCGAAGTAAATCGGGAAAAACACGTCTCTATGCAGAATTTAATTACGGCGAATTTTTATTTGAGTATTTTTGGTGTAAAGTTAAAATCTTTGGAGTTTTAGAGTAAAACTTGAAAAAAAACACGATTTTCGGGCGCCATCTTGTCTGTCTGTTTGTAAACTCAACTCCTCCGTCATTATACCAGGTAGAATGACAAATGAGGTGTCAAATGAAAGCTTATAATCCAAGGATGGTACTAAAGGTGAGAAATTTAACCTAGGCTGTCTGTCCATCCGTCCGTCTGACCGCGAATATAATTCCTTCGTCACTATACCAGGTAGAACAACAAATGAGGTATCAAATGAAAGCTTATAATCCAAGGATGTTACTAAAGGTGAGAAGTTTGACATAGGCTGTGTGTCCGTCTGTCCGTCCAACCGCGAATATAACTCCTATGTCACTATAGTAGGTAGAATGACAAATGAGGTGTCAAATGAAAGCTTATAATTCAAGGATAGGACTAAAGGTGAGAAATTTGACCTAGGCTGTCCGTCTGTTCGTCTGACTGCGAATATAATTCCTTCGTCACTATACCAGGTAGAATAACAAATGAGGTGTCAAATGAGAGCTTATAAACCAAGGCTGGTACTAAAGGTGAGAAATTTGACGTAGGCTGTCTGTCCGTCAGGTAGAGGCTCCGTCACTATACCAGGTAGAATGACAAAGCATGAGAAATTTGACATCGGACTTCTGGTTTTAGATTTACAACCGTAAGTACTGTTTAAAGTCACCGAAATAGTAAAAGCGATATATCATCCGACGTGCCTTACCAAGATGAGAACAAAATTCTACATTTAATGTAGAAGTGCCATATTATAGTCGCAGAAATACATGTAACACATCAATCGAAGCGTATTGAAAAGTAGAGTTTGAATCTTTAGTTTCGATTTTGAAGTCATTTCTCTTTAAAAAAGTATGGCCCACAGTTTAGTAAATATGGCTCAAAATTAGTAAAATCGTATATCAATCGACGCAAAGTTACAGGAAGGGTTCAAATATCGACTTTCAGTTCTACTTTCGATTACTTTGGGTGAAAACCTTGGATTTAATTGTCCAATTACGACTTCGTCTAATAGGAGGAAGTCCAATTACTTGTTTTTTACAAACAGCTCAAAAGAGGGATGTTAATTATAAGAAAGTAACCAATAAAGCACCAATAAAGCAAAGTTTTTTAATACAAAAAGCTCAAAAGAGACATTTTAAATCAAAGTTACCTTAAAATTGTTATAAAAAAGAAGATCAACTGATAAATAAAAGAGGTCAGTGAAGATAAACTATAAAAATGTTTTTAAATCGAAGTTAATTTAAATCGTTATAAAAAAGTAGATAAATAGATAAATCAAACAGATAAATAATTATTATAATAAATTAAAAAAGAGTTTGGAAACACCTAAAGTAAAGTTTTTTTTTCATTTGACACCTCATTTGGCATTCTACCTGGTTGAATGACGGAGAAGTAAACGTTCTTATAAAATTATTCTACTGTTCTTGTAGGTACATTTAACATTGATTGGAATTATGAAAAAAATAAAGAAATCAGTATGGCAACACTGTGACGTACAAGCTTAAGATTCAGCTGAGGGTTACATAGGGTGCACTAATATCCAAGCTGCCCAATTTTTTTGGTCTCAATTAGTTTATTAAAAAAAATTGACAACCCTTATAAATAATTATGTTAATCATTAAAAATGTATAAACATTTTCAGTTTTGTTGCAACCCGAAAATGCACCTGCATTATATCCTAGTTCAATCAGAGAGTACAGTAAGAGTCTATACCGGTTTCGGGGATTGTTTGCCCTTCATCAGCAGACACATATTCTCTTCTCTCTGACTGAACTAGGATACTTCGACAGTCCAGTCAGAGAGAAAAGGATATGTATCTACTGATGAAGGGCAAAAAAGCCCCGAAACCGGTATAGACTCTTCCTGCACTCTCTGATTGAACTAGAATATAATGCTGCTGCATTTTCGGGTTGCAACGAAATTGAAAATGTTTATACATTTTTATTGTTTAACTTATTTACTCTTTCTGGAGTGCGTAGGAAACCTTCTCGTTGGAGCTTTACCATGCTGACCAGATGGGACGTGAATTACAAATTTTAAAATTCCCTCATCTTCTTATCGTCTTGACACTCAATTGGCTTATAATTTTTAAAAGCCTCGGAGGTTTTTACCAGAGAAATTTCCCACTGTTTTCAGTCTGGTGGTATGTAGAATGGTATTTATTGTCATTTTATGTATTATTAGATTGAGAACTTAGTTTGTTTAATTATGTTAATGTTTATATCACTGAATAGACAATTAAATAACCTATCAAATGAGTTAGCACATGGCTCCTATTCTCACAAAAAAAATCGTAGATCACGTCATCATGCCCAAATGGATGGCGTCTCTAGTATAATATACAGGGTGAGTCACCACTAACGGGACGGAAAATTACAGCGAAATGGTAAAAGATTTAAAAAATGTTTAAATTAATAGTTTGTAAGTTGGTCAAATCTACATTTTAAAATTATTTTGAAATATACAGGGTGTCCCAATAAATGGCGGCGTATCAAAGTTATATATTTTTTATGGAATACCCTGTATTTTATTGCATTTTTAATTGTCCGCAAAAAATAAGGTATAGTTTCATAAGGCTTACCTATACCTATGTACAGAGTGTTCTCAGTTATGTTGACTTTTCTTAAAATGTAAAGTTTTAAAAGAAGGCTTATTCTCAAGTTATTTAAGAAATTATAAAAACATTACTTTTACATCTAAATAGTGGGATACTGGTTGAATGTATTCCATGATTATTATTACACATTTGTCTACAGGGTGTTCAAAATTTATAGTTTCATTAGTGGGGTATTCAATGTGTCATATGATGCGTATTTTAAATGGAACACCATGTATATTAATAAATAATTATACTTAACAAATTTACCTCTTTCGATTGGTATATGGATGTCCTATATCTAGGTCTCATAGTTTTTGCGTAATTTACAAATAATTATTATTTAAATTCTTACTCTGTAAATCGATTTTAAAACAAAAGATGAAGGTAATCAATGTCATTGTATGACATTGTCATTTTATGACAATACGATCTGGTAATTATCTTATAATTAATGCATTCCATGATTGATTATTACACATTTATTTACAGGGTGTTCAAAATTTACAGTTTCATTATTAGATTATTCAATGTAGCATAATATGATGGGTATTTTATTAGAACACCATGTATATTAATCAAAGATTGTGCTAAACACAGGTTCCTGGGTTAGGAAGTGCAGCATTTACAATATTTTTAATATAACCTTATTTAAAAAAAGTCATCTTGGTCAATCCTGGTGACCTAGGTGGCCAAATATATGGACCGAATCTATCTATCCATTTATTTCTAAATTTTATGTTGAGGTTGTTCTTAACATCACGTCAAAAATAAGCAGGAGCTCCGTCCAATTGGAGCCACATGTTTGTTCGCACGCTAAGTGGAAGGTTTTAAGAAGGATTCAAAAAACTTGTTTTAAGAAATTTAAACAAGTTGCTCCATTCAGATTTTCGTCAAAAAAATATGGGTCGATAACGTACTGGCTCAGAATACTGCCCCAAACATTAACACTTCATCGGTGTTGGCGATCAACAGTAAAATGTTTGTTTACTGTATCATAATAAAATGAAAGCTATGTCTATTAACTAGACGATTATTATTAAAAGTATTTAGATTCGTCTGTACACAATACATTCTTAAAAAAAAATCAGGATCTTCTCCAAATTCTTAAGTGTATAAAGGAAAAGTTAAACGTTCCTGTTCTGTCCAATGCTGGTGTAGTTGAGTTATATACGGATGATAGTGGTTTTTCTTATGTATTCTACATACACTTGTTTGACTGGTCTCCAATTGACTCGACATTTTTCACGTAGGTACTAGTATTTGGGTTTTCCGTAACAGAAAGCAGGACATCAAGTTCGTTGACGTCATCAAAAATAAATGGTTTATTTTTATTTAACTTTTCCTACCTAAGCAACATTACCAGAAGCACGGAATCCATCGAGAAATTTCTCAAAAACGTCCTTTTTTGTGTGTCTTCTATCAGGATACTTTTAAACGTAAACTTTAGAAGCAAAGAGAAAATTTTAAAAATATTCCCCAATGCAAAGTAGCATGTCTACTCTTTCATAGATAGTGTGATTATTCATTTTTAGGAACAATTAAATGTGAATGTAATTGGCTCTTCCAAAGGGATTTTTAAGTAAAAAAAATTGAATATCATACACGGATGTTTATAGTTTTTATAATTACTAGACCGTACTGTCATAAACTGACAATGTCATACAATGACATTAATAATCTTTTGTTTTAAAATCGATTTACAGATTAAGAATTTAAATAATTGTAAATTACGCAAAAACTATGACACCTAGGTATAGGACATTCATGTACCATTCGAAAGAGGTAAATTTGGTTAGTATAATAATTATTTATTAATATGCATGATGTTCCATTTAAAATAAGCATCATATGACACATTGAATACTCCAATAATGAAACTGTAAATTTTGAACACCCTGTAGACAAATGTGTAATAATTAATCATGGAATACTCTTTGACATTAATAAACGTCAAATACGGTTGCATCTAAAATAGCTCCAGAAAAAATTAATTTTTTAGTAGTTTAACTTAAATTAATTTTATAGTGGTTTTAATTATCATTGATAAGAAGTTTCAGTCCTATGGGTTAAACAGCCTAGACTTCTTTTCACGGTGTTTAACTTTTGTGTGAACAGTTTAAAATTTGGCCATGGTTAAACGTACCTAAATATTGACATTCAGCTCGCAGTTTTTGTGACAATTAAAACATTTAAATTTCATCGTGGGTAAAAACATTTACATATTGTAGAATAGTGATACAAAAGTGAAAATATTCTCCCCAGATGGGGGAGAATATAAAAAAGACGCCAGTGTGCGAACTAAATACTGCTGAAGTTATTAGTGATAGTAATCAAGACATGGATACAGGAACTATCACCACAAATTCTTCTGCTACAAGGGAGGTAAAACTTTTTAATATTAATTGTAATAGTTACGACTTTCAAAATTGTTGTGTTTATGTTGAGAAGACCAATGATCAGAATATTTCCCGTTTGCATCCAATGGTTGTTGCAGATATTTTACATCAAAAATTAAAGATTAATAATATTAAGCAAATTAAAAGTATAGGAAGAAACCGTGTTAAAGTAATCCTCAAATCTATTTTGGATGCAAACAATTTAGTCAATAATAGTCACTTAAAGGACGATCATTTAAAAGCGTACATTCCAAATCACCTCTTGGAAATCAAAGGACTGATACGCGATGTTGATACCAAATATAATATTGACTATTTGAAAAAATATATGAGCTCTAGTTCACCAATTATTGATATTAAAAGAATGCACAGGAAAGTAGAAAAGGATGGAAATACAGAATACGTCCCTAGACGTAATGTTATAATTACTTTTGAAGGCAATTGTTTGCCAAACTATGTTGTGATAAATTATGTATTTTTCCAAGTGGAAAAATTGTTGGGTAAAGTGACGCAATGTTATAAATGCCTCAAATATGGACATATTTCTAGACAGTGTAAAGGTACACAGGAATACTGTATACAATGTGGACAAATTAAAAATGACATACATACATGTGATGAAACAAAAAAGTATTGCATACACTGTAAAACTGATAAGCATATATCGATCTCTAAAAACTGTCCTTTTTTCGAACATCAAAAAAAAATAAAAAATATCATGATTGAACATAAAATCTCATATTTGGAGGCAAAAAATTTGAGTGACTCATCATTTTCTGGTCTTATTTCTAATAACAGATTTGAAATATTGTCAAATTCAGACAAAGAATTTCCAAAATTAACTAACTCCTCTGAAGTTAGTACATCTCCTTATTTCAAGCCATTGAGGCCTCACCTACAGAAACCCAAAAGTTTTAGCCAACCAAGCTGTAGTACATCAAGCACTGAGTATAGTGCAAATAAAAAAAGAAAAGTATCATCTCCAACTTCCGAAGATCCTACACCATATCTCATCCCTTTCAGATTTGGACCGTCTCAACCTTTACCTCCCTTAAATAAGGAAAGTTTTCCTAATACAGACAATGATAAAAATAAGTTAGTAGATTCCTTAGTACTTCTTTTCTCAAGTTTTATTCAAAATATTAATTGTTTAGAAGAGGCAAAATCACTTGACATGAATTTGTTAGCCAAAGGTATTAATAATGTTCTAGATAATATTTTAAAAAATAACTCATCTAATGACGAACAAATCTAAACTCAAAATAATACAATGGAATGCTCGATCAGCTGTTGCTAACAAAAACAGCCTTATTAACTTTTTAATAACCGAAGATATTGACATAGCTTTAATAAGTGAAACTTGGTTTAAACGGGATGTTGTATATATTTATAGAGGTTATAATGTGATACGCGAAGATCGCGATGACGGCTATTCTGGAGTTGCTATTTTAATTAAAACTGGTATTCCTTTTGAGCGCATAACAATTAAAAAAAATTATATTCAAGACTTGCTTGCTTGTGGTATTAAAATCAACTATAAACAAAGTTATTTAAGTTTACTCTCTGTATATAGGTGCCCAAAAACTAAAACCAAAACCGAAGATTGGGATAAGTTATTTTCTCAACTAAAACACCCTTGTATCATTGGAGGAGATATGAATGCACATAATTCTTTGTGGGGCTCATATAAAAATGATAATATAGGCCATCAAATTGTGGAGACAATTCAGAATTTAGATTATGTAGTAATGAATAATGGACAACCAACTTGCCAAACGAGTCCAGGAAACTCAGATTCCATGATTGATGTCACGTTTTGCTCACCATCCCTTTTTGATAAAACTTCGTGGTCTGTAGATCTTGATACCTTGGGATCAAATCATTTCGTTATAAAGGTTGTGATCGATGTCTTGGGAACTAATGCTAATACCATTTATCCCAGTACTAAGTGGAACATTAAAAAAGCAAATTGGTCATTATACTCTCAGCTTGTTGATACCTTATTAAACGAAAAACCTCACACATCCTTAAATACCCAAGAAAAATATAATTTCCTTATTGACTGTATTAATGAAGCTTCTAAACAATCTATTTCTGAATATAAACCATTTAAATGCAAACGGACTCCCCCTCCGTGGTGGGATTCGGAATGTGATCAATCCGTTGCAGAAAGAAAGAAGGCATTAATAAACTATAAAAACAATTCTTCTCCTGAAAATTTTTGTAAATGCAAAGAAGTAAATGCTCGTGTCAAAAAATTCCTGAAATTAAAGGCCAAACAAAGTTGGGTTGCATGGTGTTCAAAATTAAATAAACAAACTCCATCTAGTCTTATTTGGAATCAAGCAAGAAAAATGAATAGGAAAAAAGTTAATTTTTCATTACCTCTAAGTAATTCATGGGTAGACGATTTTTTCGATAAAATAGCTCCACCTTACGTAAATAACCAGTTAGATGTTATTAATTCTAAAACGCTTCCATCTGATCAGAATCATTTTCTCCTTACACCTTTTTCGAGAACTGAATTAGAATTTGCCCTTGATAATCGCGTTAGTACCTCACCAGGATACGATGCAATCAAATATCCTATGATACAACATTTACCAGATAACGCAAAACAATTACTTTTAAATATATTTGACCAGATAATTATTGAAGGCAACAGCATAATAGATTTTAAGCGTATTATAGTCGTTCCTATTCCCAAACCGGGGAAAGACCCTAAATTAGCTGAAGCTTACCGACCGATATCATTATTATCATGTATATTGAAGACTCTCGAACGGATGGTTAAGATTAGGTTGGATTGGTGGCTAAGGGATCAAAATCCTTTACCCGCTAACCAACATGGTTTTAAAAAAGGTTATGGAACTTTAGATTCCTTAACAACTCTTGTTGTAGACATTCAGAACAGTTTTTCCAGGAACAGTTATGTGCCCGCTTTATTTTTAGACATCGAAGGTGCTTATGACTCTGTCTCTCTTTCAATTCTCCAAGAAAAAATGATTACATTTTTTAATATTCCATCACAGTTTGCTTCTAACATTGTAAACCTGTATAAAAATAGAATAATTTATTTAAAAAATAATCATACTCTTATAGGCCCTAGACTTAATAATAAAGGATTACCTCAGGGCTCCGTTTTGAGCCCTATTTTATTTAACATTTACACAGCAGATCTACACAACATCACTATTAACAATATTGCATTTAATGTTGTACAATATGCTGACGATTTCTGTTTGTACACAGAACACAAGAAATATCAGCAATCCATTGAAAACTTGAATAGTGTCTATGGTCTCCATAAAAAATGGTTTATTGAAAATGGCTTTGAATTATCATGCAGTAAATCACAAGTTTGTTTATTTACCAGACATAACTTTCCTAATATTAGCACAATCACCTTAGGTGGGCATAAATTTTCTTTTAAAAATAAAATTAAATATCTTGGAATGATACTCGACCAAAAATTGACCTGGAAGTTACATTTTGACGACATGTTGAACAGGTGTAATAAGGGAATAAACTTTCTTAAATCAATGAATAGAACTTGGTGGGGATCGGATGTTGAAGTAAGTTTATTATTTTATAAAGCTTACATACGATCTATTTTCGATTACGGCAGTGTTTTGTATGGATCAGCAAGTAATGCACTACTAAACAAAATCAACGTTTTACAGAATTCAGCCTTACGAATATGTCTAGGAGCTATGAGATCCACTCCAGTACAAGCTTTATATTTGGAAGCCTTGGAACCTCCTTTAAATCTAAGACGAAGTTTTTTGTCCAAAAAATATTTAATGAAAGTATACTTAATTAACCCTCTTCTATACCAAAAAATAGTGACTTTAAGTTGCCATGATCTAACCAATAAATATTGGCAAAAAAGAAATCTCCCTTACTGTGTGAAGCTTATAATCAAAATATAGTACTCTTAAAAAATATAGATAAAACGAACGACTTATTCAAAAACTACGCGTACTCTTCTTTCTTTTCTCCTACAGATATTATTGTACCAAATTATAGTGAAAACATATATTTAAATAAAAATATTCTTTTATCCATAACGAATAGTTACAATGAGTCAATAGCTCTATATACAGATGCGTCTAAATCTGCAGATGGAACTGGATGCGCCTTTTTTATACCATCGGGACATATAGAAAAGAAATTCAAACTGAAACCGGAGACTTCGATTTATACAGCAGAGGCTATTGCAATATATGAAGCTTTACTATATGTAGCTGAATTTGATTTCGCCCATATTATAATTTTGTCTGACTCCTTAGCAGTATTGAAATCTCTTGGTAAATATGGACCCCCAAACATCCAAGACTGCCCATACATTTATAAAATTAAACATATTAAACAAAATCTTTTAACCAAAGGAATCAATGTACATTTTATCTGGATTAAAGCACACGCAGGATTTGAACATAATGAGTATGTCGACTTATTAGCCAAAGAAAGCGTTTCATCCGATACCAGTATTCTACATAAAATAACACTGACTGATAGTATAATCTCTTTCAAGTCAACACTGCATCGGGAGTGGAGCTACCAGTGGAAGGAATACTTTTTTGTGAATCAAAATAGATACTCGTTAATTCAGCCCGATATTCCCAAATTTCCTTGGTACAAGTCTTGTAGAGCTTCTAGAAAGTACATAACTTCTATTATTAGAGTACGATTCGGGCACGCATGTTATCCAAAGCATTTATTTAAAATACAGGTTTTGGATAATGATAAATGTGAGCATTGTGAAGAGGAAAGTGATTTAGATCATATATTTTTTGGTTGTTCTAAAAATACAATTTACTCATCTAAATTAATAAATGATTTATTAAAATGTAAAGTAGCAACTCCTTGGAATATACTATATTTATTATCACTTGGTTCTGTAGATGTATACAACTCTTTAATTAACTTTTTAAAAGACAGCAAATTATCATTATAATTCCCTTAAACATTTTTAATTAATACCTTTGGTAGTTAGTAGTTTTAGCTGTTAAGCTTAGTGTTACTTAATACCTTTTAGTTGTTATCTTTGTTTTAAACCTGTTTTGTATAACTTGATAACTTGTATTCCTTATGTGTCTGGCAGTATGACGGTAAGTCTAAGCCAAATTAAAAAAAAAAAAAAAAATTAAAAAAAAAAAAAAAAAAAATCATGGAATACATTCAACCAATATCCAACTATTTAGATGTAAAAGTAATGTTTCTATAATTTCTTAAATAGCGTGAGAATAAGCCTTCTTTTAAAACTTTACATCTTAAGAAAAGTCAACATAATTCAGAACACTCTGTACACAAGTATAGGGAAGCCTTATGAAACTCTACCTTATTTTTTTGCGGACAATTAAAAAATGTAATAAAATACAGGGTGTTCCGTAGGAAAAAATATAACTTTGATACGATGCCATTTATTGGGACACCCTGTATATTGCAAAATAATTTTAAAATGTAGCTTTTATCAACTTACAAACTATTAATTTAAAATTTTTTCAAATCTTTTACCATTTCGCTGTAATCTTCCGTCCCGTTAGTGGTGACTCACCCTGTATATGCCAAAAAGTCAGAATTTAAAAATAAAAATCGACCTGTTTCGGATTTAATTTCTAAAATCGCCAATTTACGAAAAAATAAATTGATTCCAACCTTTACGTGCTCACTGTATAGTAGTTGTAGTTCTTAATCCTATGTTATTTTATTTGTAGTTGGTTGTTTTCTCCCCAAAGACAAGGGTCAATGCAGAAATTACACTACTGCATGGTTCTTCGATGTGGAGTATGGCGGTTGCTCACGTTTCTGGTATGGTGGCTGTGAAGGTAACGCAAACCGTTACAAATCTAAGGAAGAATGTGAAGACACTTGCGTAGATCCAGAAGGAGCCAGTAAGTACTTCTATCTTCGCTACACGTATTAAATAAGTACTACTGCTTGTTACAGTACACATCCTTTTTGGATTACTCAGTGTTGAGATGCATCAAGTCAAACTAGTTTGATTTTACTCAACAAACTTGACTTGACTTGAAAACCTTGACTTGATTTCGATATTTTTAGGTTTGACTTGAAATCAAACTTCTTCAAAGAGTTTTAAGTTTAAATATCACATTGCGCAACGTGTTTATTTACACTTCTAATTGAGAGCGTAATACCATTTTCTATTTTAACTTATTTGGACAGATCTGAACCTGTACTCTGCTACTCTACACCAGGGAAATAAGGCAACAATATACCATGTTCGGGACACTTGAGCAGCCAGGTTGCAAATGGGTTTTCTGGGTACTATATACCTAATACATTATAAATACAAAAATGCCCGTCACAGTTTGGACGAGAAATTTAGTTATTAACAAATAAGGGTCAAAAATGAGAGCTTTTCGTTTAAATCGCTACAGGTAAAAATAGGGTAATTAAATGTCTTATTTATAATATTTTTCTTTTAGTAGATGAGTCAAGGTTTAAAATAGCGTTTTTTGAATTTTGGTCCGATTATTTGTTGCTTTGGATATGCAAAATAAAACTAAAATTTCGAAAATAAAAAATTTGCTATAACTTTTGCGAAAATGAATTTAGGACTTTCATATTGCACGAAAAGTTGAGTAAAACATTCCATACAATGCACAAAAAATTTTAAGACGATGCGTCAATTAGTTTAAATTTTATTCAATTTGTTATCCCAAAGAGCTTTTTTTTCGCAATGTTATTGTACAGAAAATAATAATGATATAGCAATTCTGTGAAAACAACATGAAAGAAGAATGGTCATATTTTCAACGCATTTAAAAAAATCATTAAAACGTCATTTTTATCACTCAGAAAACATTTTACTAAAATAGAGTCATTTTTGGCTTATAAACAATTTGAATAACTTTGTTAATATTGACTGTAGGCTAAAACTACAATAGAATTTGAAAAACTGGTATTTTTATACGAATTTTCAAAGAAAAACTTTTTACCTAGGTTAATTACGGTCAAAGTTAGCCACTTTTTTTTATTTAATTGACGGCTACTTTGTTTATAACAATTAAGCAACATAACTAGAACCATTTTGAAGTTGAAGATATTATATAGGTTATGTGTAAAAGTTTGGGTAAACTTTGAACCTCAACAGAGTGGTTAATAAAGCTTTAAATATGGCGTCCCAACGGAATTAATTCGTGGTCGGTGGAGGGGAATTACTAAAATACGTGCACTCAAAAAATGAAACTGATTCTGCAAACATATGCTGCGATTAATACCGCTGGAACTTGTTGATGGATTTTGATCATAATTTTTTTAATTTGTATGTACTCGTAGTCTTATAGAGTACGTTATGTACACACAACCCCACCTAACATTGCAAAATATTAGGGGGAACTCCCCTTATCACTCAGGGATACGAAAAATAGATTACGACCGATTCTAAGACCTACCGAATATACATAAGTATATAATTTCATAAAAATCGGTCAAGCGGTCTCGGAGGAGTATGGCAACTAACACTGTTACAGGAGAATTTTATAGATGTAAATATTTAGATGGCTATTAACAAATAGGGGTTGGTGATAGAAGAGTAAAAATTAAGGGTTGTATGTATTTTTTAATTCTACATCATATAAAATTAAGGTAGATAATTTTGTCCAAAAAAATAAAAAAAAAATGTCAGAGGGGCAACCCCCTTATAACTTATGGGTACAAAAAATAGATTAAAACCTCTTCAACGTCCTACAGGATAAACGTGTAAAATTTTATAAAAATCGGCCAAGCCGTTTCGGAGTAGTATGGTAACTAACACTGTTACAGGAGAATTTGATGTATATAGAAGTAACTGAGAATTAAATAATAAAAGTGGCTAACTTTGAACCTAATTAACCTAGGCAAAATTTTTCTGAAAATTCGTATAAAAATACCAGCTTTTGAAATCCTAAAGTAGATTTACTCTATAGTCAATATTAACAAAGTTATTCAAATTGTTTAGAAGCCAAAAATGACTCTATTTTACTAAACTTTTTTCGGAGTGATAAAAACGACTTTTTAATGATTTTTTTCAATACTTTAAAAATATAACTATTATTCTTGTATGTGGTTTCCACAGAATTGCTATGTCATTATTATTTTCTAAACAATTACATTGCGAAAAAAAAGCTCTTTGCGATAAACAAATTGAATAAAATTTAAACTAATCGACGAATCGTCTGAAAAATTTTTGTGCATTATATGGAATGTTTGACTCAACTTTTCGTGCAATGTGAAAGGCTTAAGGCCATTTTCGCAAAAGTTATAGCACAGACCAACTCAATTGGTCTGTGCCCACAGTTGGTCTGTGCATACAGTTGGTCAGTGCCCATTGAACTGGCAAGTACCTAGCATTTTCGAGCAGGGAAGCATGTTGCCCTTTAGGCATGTATTCTATTATATCTAACAACATCGACTTGTAGTCAACATATTCTACTTATATATAATATGTAAACCATATATTATGGATGGGGTTACCACTTTAAATAGTGTGCTAGTTTCAAACTACTCTGCAGAATGCACTGAAGATGTTCTGAGTTAGAACGAAAACGTTTTGCAATCCATTTGGATGACATTTTAGATAGTTTTAATAAATAATTTTATACCAGAATACAATTTGAAGTTTTTACTTTTGTATGAGTTTTTTAAACTATAGTATACAGCCAACTATTGGGATTTTCCCATTGATTTTATTTTTTTATTTACACTAATATTTTGTTGTTTACTTTTCAAAACTTTTCTTTTTTGTTATTTGAAAACTATTTTTTAAATGCAACTGTATGTAATGTGATAGTATGAAAAATTAAAGATATGGCAACGGTGTCGTATTTCTAATTTAGAACGAGTAATAATAGTCCAGAGTAATAAGGTTTTTTCCATGACACTTGAACAGCCAGGGTACTGAAGCGTTTTTTCGGCAGGTAATACCTATAAGAGCAAATTGTAACTATTTCCTCCGTAGGATCTGGCGGCCATTTTTATTTATAAACAATTAAGTGTCAAAAAATGGCATTTTTCACTTTTTTTTCAAATCAATGGAAAACAGGAAAACTTATGGTTTTTTTAGTACAAATATCTTCGAGATTATGGAAAAAGATTTAAAATGACGTATTACAAAGTTTGATATACTCATTTATTGTTAATATAATTGCGAAAGAAGGTCAAAATTGCAAAAAAAATATTTTCGCAATAACTGTTCTAACAATTAGTGTACAGCTTTGAAATTTTTGTCAAATAAGGGTTCTTTGGTGCTTAACATGGGATAAAAATTTCAAAGCGATTAATTTAATTGTTTAAATTTTATTCAAATTGTTTATCCCAGAGAGCATTTCTTTGCAATAACATAAGTCAGAAGAAAATGACGTTAGAACCATTCCACAGGTGTCAAATGAAAGAGCAGGAGCTATATTTTCAACTTGGTTTAAAAAAAGTGAATAAAAAATGCATTTATTAGTAATAAATAATTATGCAAAAGTATCGTAAATCTTTCCTTATAAACTTTTTATTTTGTTATACATATATAGTGTAGGAAACAAAGGTTGAACCTTGCAAAATGGACACAAGTCCGGTTTTATTTTTTTTCTGGTATATCAAGGGGTGCTTATTATAAGACTAACTTTTTCTGAAAAAATTTCGCCCCGGAACCTCCCGTTTCACCCCTTTAAAGGGGGTAATTTGTGGTTTTTGCGGAACGTAGCCCTTCCTGTAACTTTTACAAAAAATTTCTTTTATAGAAATATGAAGAGGACTATATTTTCTACGATTTATTTCCAACACCATCTCTCTATCATCCACCGTTTAGCAGGGGTGGCGCCCTAAAGTTGACAAGTTTTTAAAAAAGATGTTTTTAAAAAAAATATATTTTTCCCTAACTGTAACGGAAATTAAGAAGAAATCCTGCGGCAATTATTCACAAATAATTGGCTGATTTTTTGGTATAGGTTTTACTTAAGGGTAATTGCCCTTTTTTAATTACAGGGTGTTACATTTTAAAAAACCTCTTTTTATACCATCTGAACCGTTTATGCTAGAGTAAAAAGACTTTCAGCGATTACCCATGTACTGGTGCTATTTACAAATTTGTATAATGCACCCCCATCTTTTCCCTGGAACCACCCAAAAAAAAAGAAGAATTAATAAGTAAATTGATTTTCTTGGAATCCTTCACACACAATGCCCTTTATTAATATGCTTCATATATCATTTTGTGGACGTTATTATTACCCATGCATGGACATCAAAAGCAATTTCCTAGTGCAACCGCTGTAGCAAAAAAAAATAAATAAAATGGGGGGTTGAAAATTTTTTTTTGTTTTTTGCTTTTTGATCCATATGGGCACATGCTTCATCAATAGTGCTTTTCAAAAATATATATGGTTATTGCAACATCTCTGCGAAAACCACCCCTATCCTTGAAAATATACTGCAGAAACTACCCCTATCCCTTGGCGAGCATGTTTTTACGATTTTCTCATTACCTATGTGTTATTTTTAAACAAAACTTATACAAGGTTAAAGACCACTATTTACTCTAAAAATTATGTCCTATTCATTTTTTCGTATAAGCAACCGTTACGGCACAGTGGCGCCGTAAACCTCATGTATGCTTTGGCGGGCTCCAGTTTTTGTTTTTTTTTTCGTTATCTGTTCGTTTTATTGATAAAGTACTTATGCAAAATAAAACAACACAGTGTAACCTACAAATTATGACTTATGCACATTTTACATTCTTTGCTCCCCAAAGCCACAGTGGTGGCCCAAAATAAATTTTTGCATATTTTCGCCACCTACATGCATTTTATTGCATTAATGCTACCTTAACAGCACAATATTTACCCTTAGGTGGTCTCTACGCAGTGGCGGATCCAGGGAGGGGTGATGGGGGTGATCACCTCCCCCACTCTCAAACCAAGTGATATTATATTCAAAGAATATAAAAATATTCATTTATTTTTATAGAAATTTAACCAATTGGCACCCCCCTCTTAACGATGCTGGATCCGCCACTGTCGCTAAAGCATAAAAAGTCATTCTTATAAAAATAATATTAATATAATATAAGTATTTCTATAAAAATATATGAATATTTTTATAATCTTCAAATATAATATCACTTGGTTTGAGAGCGGTGGGGGTGATCGCCCCCATTACCCCTCCCTGGATCCGCCACTGCTTATCGACCACTTAGGGGTGAATATTGTGCTATTAAGGTAGCCTTAACGCAATAAAGTGCATGTAGGTGGCGAAAATATGAAAAAATTTATTTTGGGCCACCACTGTAGCTTTGGGGAGCAAAGAATGTAAAATATGCATAGGTCATGATTTGTAGGTTACACTGTATTGTTTTATTTTACATAAGTACTTTATCAATAAAACAAACAGATGACGAAAAAATAAACAAAAACTGGAGCCCGTCAAAGCATATATGAGGTTTACGGCGCCACTGTGCCGTAACGGTTGCTTAAACGAAAAAAATGAATAGGACCTAATTTTTAGAGTAAATAGTGGTCTTTAACCTTGTATAAGTTTTGTTTAAAAAAATGAATAGGTAATGAGAAAATCGTAAAAATATGCTGGATAAGGTATAGGGGTAGTTTCTGCAGTATATTTTCAAGGATAGGGGTGGTTTGCGCAGGGATGTTGCAATAACCATATATATTTTTGAAAAGCACTATTGATGAAGCATATGCCCATATGGATCAAAAAGCAAAAAACAAAAAAAAATTTTCAACCTCCCATTTTATTTATTGTTTTTGGCTACAGGGGTTGCACTAGGAAATCGCTTTTAGTGTCCATGCATGGGTAATAATAAGTTGCACAAAATGATATATGAAGCATATTAATGAAGGGCATTGTGTGTGAAGGATTCCAAGAAAATCACTTTATTTATTAATTCTTCTTTTTGTTTGGGTGGTTCCGGGGAAAAGTGGGGGTGCATTATACAAATTTGTAAATAACACCAGTACATGGGTAATCGCTGAAAGTCTTTTTACTCTAGCATAAACGGTTCAGATGGTATAAAAAGGGGTTTTTTAAAATGTAACACCCTGTAATTAAAAAAAGGGCAATTATCCTTAAGTGAAACCTGTAGCAAAAAATCAATCATCTATTTGTGAATAATTGCCGCAGGATTTCTTTTTAATTTCCGTTACAGTTAGGGAAAAATATATTTTTTTTAAAAACATCTTTTTTAAAAACTTGTCAACTTTGGGGCGCCACCCTTGCTAAACGTCGGATGATAGAGAGATGCTGTTGGAAATAAATCGTAGAAAATATAGTCCTCTTCATATTTCTATAAAAGAAATTTTTTGTAAAAGGTACAGGAAGGGATACGTTCTGCAAAAACCATAAATTACCCCCTTTAAAGGGGTGAAAAGGGGAGTTCCGGGGCGAAATTTTTTCAGAAAAAGTTAGTTTTATAATAAGCACCCCTTGATATGCCAGAAAAAAAATAAAACCGGACTTGTGTCCATTTTGCAAGGTTCAACCTCTGTTTCCTACACTAATAAGAAATTATACATATTTACTACAATTTTTAATCAATAATGATATAGATAACATTACTTGGTAGTCGTTCACTTAAAACAGGGTAAACAAGTTAATTTTTTTAGAAAAAGTTGTTCAAAAAATTTATCAAGAAAAATTGACGATACTTTTGCATAATTATTTATTACTAATAAATACATTTTTTATTCACTTTTTTAAACCATGTTGAAAATGTAGCTCATGCTCTTTCATTTGACAACTGTGGAATGGTTATAAGGTCATTTTTTTCTGACTTATGTTATTGCAAAAAATTGCTCTCTGGGAAAAACAATTTGAAAAAAAATTAAACAATTAAATGAATCGCTTTGAAATTTTTGTCACATATTAAGCACCAAAGAACCCTCATTTGACAAAAATTTCAAAGCTGTACACTAATTTTTACATCAGTTATTGAGAAAATATTTTTTTTGCAATTCCGACCTTTTTCGGAATTATATTAACAATAAATAAGTATATCAAACTTTGTAATACGTCATTTTAAAGCTTTTTCCATAATCTCGACGATATCTGTACTAAAAAATCGTAAGTTTCACTGTTTTCCGTTGATTTGAAAAAAAGGGGAAAATGCCATTTTTTGACACTTAATTGTTTATAAATAAAAATGGCCGCCAGATCCTAAGCAAGAAATAGTTATAATTTGTTCCTATAGGTATTACCTGTCGAAAAAACGCTTCAGTACCGTGGCTGCTGAAGTGTCACAAACAGGGTATATTTTTGTCTTATTACCCTGGCCTACAAGCAGGCCACAGAACACTAATTTAGCTTGACAATGCGGGGTTGCCACCCCTCCTGACCACTTGAAATAGAAATTGCCTATTTCGATGTGAGTTAGAGAATGCGAATCCAAACACGAAAATGAAGCGATAGATATCAAGCATTCCGATTTCAGGTAATTACGATTCGACTTTGTCATTTCTATTCGATTTGTTAAAAGTTACAGAATAGAGCTGAATGTCTGAACCCGAATCTTTTTCGGCTCAGAATACATACCCAAACAAAGTGAGTCTGATGTTGAAGATATCCCCACTGCAAAAATTGAGAGAAAAATGTGTTTTTTATTTAAATTTATGTGTCTCGTCTGCAATGGCCATTGACACAAGCAATATTGGTTATACAATAATTAATTACAGTGAGGACTTATAACTAATTATTATTACAGTTAATTTCTAAAATTTAAATAGTATTACGTAAAAATTATGACAAAAATATTTTATATAATAATCATTACTATAGAGACTTACAACTAATTATTACAATGAATCACTTAGTTTTATAAAAAATATTGCATATTTTGAAATTAACGTATGAAATTTAATTTTTTGTGCTGCCCCCAATGTCATAAAAATAGGATTTTTTCCGAACTCGATGTTTTAAAGCATCATATAAGTAATCGGATTTAAAGGGCCTAGCCGGGTAAGATGGTGAAAAGTGCCCCCAACTCAATTTAAATTCCATATAGGTCTCTTTTTAGCACATATAGAGGAACTCACTTTCTGAAATTTTTAGCCCCCTAGGTGGTCACGTGACCCACCTAGAGCCTAATTAGCCTTTTTAAGTTTTTATTTTTTATCTCAGCCGCGTCAAGAGCTAGCCAAAAACTTTAGTTAAAATAGTTGTAAGCTTCAAAAAGATCTATACAAAAAAATTTTTTTTAAATTTTTTGGCGGGAAATTCGAATTTTTAGAACAATTTTAAACTTTTAAATAACTCTGGAAAAAAAACTAAGACACTGGTTTTTACGAAAATCAATTATAATGTGTATTTTTGCACAATCTTTCACTCTGAATTTTTTCAAATTTTTAAAATTGGTGAAACGTACCTTTAAAAATAAAAAACCGCATTTTTTCGGTTTTTTTTTTCGTTTTTTGATACAATTTTATACATATTTTCAAAAAAGGTAACACCGTCACTAGAATAGGTAAAAAATGAAAAATAATTGTATTGGGGTTTGCTTAATAAAATTATTTTGTAACGCCATCCATTTTCAAGATACAGGGCGTTGAAGAAAACAAAATTTAACACATTTTTTACGATTTTGCAGAAACTGCTGGCAACATTGCAATAAAATTTGGCAGGTTTTAAGAGGTAGTTATTGTGCATTTTTTGACATACAATTAAGAACTTTATATTCATCATTGGCGCGCATACGGTTAATGGTCTGAACTTTTTAAGGAAAAAAAGATGGTACGCCACTGACATATTTCAAATTAAGAATCATTTTTGAATTCCTCGTTCCATTTGTGACAAAAAATCTCTTTTTGTCCACACACACTTGTCCAGGCATTTTTTTTAATTGTCCACCTTTTATTTATTTAAATTAGCAATAATTATCTCTTGTTAGTAAAAATGCCAAAAAATGAGAATTTTTGGAAATTTTTTTTCACGTTTGATTGTCCATCGAATGTCCACCCTTGTCCAGCAAAAATTTTGTTTTGTCCACCTTTTGTTTACGAGATACTAAAAAAACGTGAAATAAGGTCCAACACCCCGAAGTCAAAAAAACGTCGTAAAAACTGATACGTTTGATTGTCCAACTGTTGTCCACACTTATCCAGGCATTTGTTTTAATTGTCCACCTTTTATTTATTTAAATTAGCAATAATTATCGTTTGTTAAGTAGTAAAAATGCCAAAAAATGAGAATTTTTGGAAATTTTTTTTCACGTTTGATTGTCCATCGAATGTCCACCCTTGTCCAGCGAAAATTTTTTTTGTCCATCTTTTGTTTACGTGATACTAAAAAAACGTGAAATAAGGCCCAACAAAAATAAAGCGTCGCGTCGTTTAGAGAAAAAAATTATCTTTCAAATGATGTGCCACTCGACCACACTTGCTATTTAAAAAAAGTGGGGGTCGATGCGGGGCAGTAGGGGCATTGTTTATATAGGGATAACACTTATAAACATTGTTTATATGTGGAACAATATAACAATTATAATATAAACATTGTTTATAGTGTTCTCCCTATATAAACAATGGTAGGGGGTTACATTTGAGGGCATGAATTTTTCATGAAAATTCGACCCCCTCCCATTAAAAATTGACGTTTTTTTTTAATTTTTAGGAAGCTCTTGGTTTCCTAAGAGTTTCTGGTGTGGGGGTCAAATTTTCGTTGGAACAGACTGTATTGGCCACCATATAGTTCATATCAAAGGGCCTAGCCGGGTAAGATGGTGAAAAGTGCCCCCAACTCGATTTAAATTCCATATAGGCCACATTTTAGCACATATAGAGGAACTCACTTTCTGAAATTTTTAGCCCCCTAAGTGGTCACGTGACCCCCCTAGAGCCTAATTAGGCTTTTTATATTTTTATTTTTTATCTCAGCCGCATCAAGAGCTAGCCAAAAACTTTATTTAAAAAAGTTGTAAGTTTCAAAAAGATCTATATGAAACAAATTTTTTTTATTTTTTGGCGGGAAATTCGAATTTTTAGAACAATTTTAAACTTTTAAATAACTCTGAAAAAAAAACTAAGACACTCGTTTTTACGAAAATCAATTATAACGTGTATTTTTGCACAATTTTTGACCCTGAATTTTTTTAGATTTTTAAAATTGGTGAAACGTACCTTTAAAAATAAAAAACCGCATTTTTTCGTTTTTTTTTCGGTTTTTGATACAATTTTATACAAGTTTTTCAAAAAAGGTAACACCGTCACTATAATAGGTAAAAAACTGAAAAATAATTGGGGTTTGCTTTATAAAATTTTTTTGTAACGCCATCTATTTTCAAGATACAGGGCGTTGAAGAAAACAAAATTTTACACATTTTTTACGATTTTGCTGAAACTACTGGCAACATTGTAATAAAACTTGGCGGGTTTTAAGAGGTACTTATTGTGCATGTTTTGACATACAATTAAGGATTTGATATTCATCATTGGCGCGCATAGGGGTAATGGTCTGAACTTTTTAAAGAATAAAGATAGTACGCCACTGACATATTTCAAATTAACAATCGTTTTTGAATTCCTCGTTCAATTTGTGACAAAAAATCTATCTTCTTATTTTTTCATACGACGCGCCATTTTTATTCAAAAAATAAAAGATCTTAATCCTTACAAAGCATTCGATCGAATGCCGGATCGAATGTTCGTACCTCTTAAAACCCGCCAAGTTTTATTACAATGTTGCCGGTAGTTTCAGCAAAATCGTAAAAAATGTGTAAAATTTTGTTTTCTTCAACGCACTGTATCTTGAAAATAGATGGCGTTACAAAAAAATTTTATAAAGCAAACCCCAATTATTTTTCAGTTTTTTACCTATTATAGTGACGGTGTTACCTTTTTTGAAAAACTTTTATAAAATTGTATCAAAAACCGAAAAAAAACGAAAAAATGCGGTTTTTTATTTTTAAAGGTACGTTTCACCAATTTTAAAAATCTAAAAAAATTCAGGGTCAAAGATTATGCAAAAATACACGTTATAATTGATTTTCGTAAAAACGAGTGTCTTAGTTTTTTTTCAGAGTTATTTAAAAGTTTAAAATTGTTCTAAAAATTCGAATTTCCCGCCAAAAAATAAAAAAAAATTGTTTCATATAGATCTTTTTGAAACTTACAACTTTTTTAAATAAAGTTTTTGGCTAGCTCTTGATGCGGCTGAGATAAAAAATAAAAATATAAAAAGCCTAATTAGGCTCTAGGGGGGTCACGTGACCACTTAGGGGGCTAAAAATTTCAGAAAGTGAGTTCCTCTATATGTGCTAAAATGTGGCCTATATGGAATTTAAATCGAGTTGGGGGCACTTTTCACCATCTTACCCGGCTAGGCCCTTTGATATTAACTATATGGTGGCCAATACAGTCTGTTCCAACGAAAATTTGACCCCCACACCAGAAACTCT
The DNA here is from genome assembly GCF_917563875.1 of Diabrotica virgifera virgifera. Lineage (NCBI taxonomy): Eukaryota > Metazoa > Arthropoda > Insecta > Coleoptera > Chrysomelidae > Diabrotica > Diabrotica virgifera. Next base: position 76,383,717 of record NC_065451.1, read on the forward strand.
GAAACCAAGAGCTTCCTAAAAATTAAAAAAAAAAACGTCAATTTTTAATGGGAGGGGGTCGAATTTTCATGCAAAATTCATGCCCTCAAATGTAACCCCCTACCATTGTTTATATAGGGAGATCACTATAAACAATGTTTATATTATAATTGTTATATTGTTCCACATATAAACAATGTTTATAAGTGTTTTCCCTATATAAACAATGCCCCTACTGCCCCGCATTGACCCCCACTTTTTTTAAATAGCAAGTGTGGTCGAGTGGCACATCATTTGAAAGATAATTTTTTTCTCTAAACGACGCGACGCTTTATTTTTTTAATCTACCTAATAAGTTTGAAGATAATTTTGGACTTAAGTCCAAAAAAATTAGTTAAATCCAAAATTATCTTTAAGGTTATTCGGCAAATTAAAAAAAATTAGGGGGTCCTGTAAACAGTGGCGTAACAAACTCCGTCGGGGCCCCCCCGCAGAATTGGAAATGGGGTCCCCTTTAAAAAATTACCCAATGCGACATGTTTAACAAATACCTATATGTGTTACAGCCCAGTAAATCAACGTAAAATATTGCGATACCGTGTAATTTTCAGTGTCACCACCGAAGTGGTCAACTCAAGACTTTTCTAGTTATTTATGAGTAAAAAAGTTCATTGTTCAACAAAAAAAAACACGTTTTTAGGCGATTCTTCGCAAATAGTTCAAAGAGTAAGTATTCGATCGAAAAGAATACTGTTAGCAAAAATGTATCTAGCTTATAAAAAAAGTGAAACAGAAATGAAGTCTATCGACTCAGTAAAAGAAAACTTGCAGCTCATGAAAAGGTTTTCTTATTCGTCAAATTCCAAATCGAGTATTTCAACGTGAAATAACCAAAAAATGAAATACTGTTCGGGAAAACCCATTAGAACGTTTTTAAAGTGTTTAAAAGAAGCTTTATTTTTTACAAAAGTTTCTAGCATCAAAACTAAGCCAGTTACGCTCAAAATACAGTTAATCCCATTTTTTGGTAAAAATTTGTGAAAATCTCCCCCTATTTAGCACCCCAAATGAGACTAATCATTATCGCCTTACAAATTACCTAACTTTTTTTATACGACCTGTAAGTTTCACCAGTTCAAAGTGCTTATTTTTAAAATAGTTCTAGTAAGGGCTTGAACGAGTCACTAATCACGAGTATATGCAAATTTTAAACAGCCATGTCTTAAGCAATTTTTGTCTTACAGAAAAACAAAATAAAGCCAAAATATTTATAAAAGACATTTCTTTACTCTTTGAGATTTATCGTATCACTAATACTTTTTAAGTTATTTTGAAAGAAAGGCATTTTTCCAAAATAAAAAAAAACTTAAATTTTTTCAAAAATGAGAACTTCGAACCGGTCAAACTTACAGATCAAATAAACAATAAATATTTAAAGTAAATGGTAAAGCGCTAATGATAAATTTTATTTGGGGTGCAAAATAGGGGCAGATTTTCACGATTTTTTTTTACCAAAAAAGGGGCCAACTTTATTTTGAGCGTAACTCCTATAGTTTTGGTGCTAAAAACTTTTATAAAAAATAAAAACAACGCTTTTTTTGAAAATTTAAGAAAAGTTAAGAGTTTTTCCCGAAAATTGCTTCATTCTTTGGTTATTTCAGGTTGAAATATTTGATTTGGAATTGGACAAATAAGAATAATTTTTCATGAGCTTCAACTGTGCTTTTACTGTGTCGATAGACTTTATGAATAAGTACACCATTTTCTGAATCTTATAAGCTATATTTTTGCTACAAATATTTTTTCGATATCTAATATTTAATTCGATAAATACTTATTTTTGAGTTATTTGCGAAAAACCCGTCTGAAAACGTTGTTTTTTTAATAAACATTTTCACTCGCAAATGACGTAAAAAGTATTAGCATAGATAAAGGAACCCTATAGAAGAATAAAAGTTGCTTATAATTAGTTAATTTATACATTTCCGGACTTATTTTAAACGTATGTTTTTCACCCCAAGGAGGTGTGTCACCCCCGAAGTAAAAGCGGCCAACGGCATAAATCCAACTTTGAAGTGGAGTGTAACTAGAACCTAAATCCAAATTGTCAAGCAAATATGTCCGTCGTGACGCTGATAATTTCACTCCAAAACTGTCATTTAATGAGCTATTGGTGTATTCATGCATTGTTTATGACGACTTACATTTTTCATCTTTATTGGTATAGAATAAAATAGAACAAAAATTACTAAATGATTACATTAGTATTATTCTATGGGATAAACAACTTTCTTCGTGTACTATCTACTATCAGCGAATATATCTACAATTTTATTAATTCGGATGGACTTCATTTTTAATACTGCACTGCTTAAAAAACGTATGTATGCAAATAATATAAAAACACATTTTTACATATATTAGACAACAAGATGGGGCCCTTGACATATTGAGGCTTCATGCTGCGGGGGCATCTGTTACACCTCTGGGTAATTGTGTCGAAATACTAAACGTAGATAAAGATTAAAGAGAAAGCTCATTTCGGCAAATTGCAATTCTCAAATCTTTCAATAGTCACGTACAAAGCGTTGTAGTTTATTACCGTTACCATAAATACGTCTATTTAGAAATTTATGTTTTTAATTTTAAACACACAACTTAAAATAATATAACAATAACAGATTTTTACATAATATCAGATCATAAGATGGGGCCCCTAAACGATTGGGGCCCCCCGCAAGCTTCACGCTGCGGGGGCCTCTGTTACGCCCCTGCCTGTAAAGAAAACAAATACAATGTTTGAAATTGAAATGTTTTTTTTTTATTCTGAAAAAACTCTTGGTTTCTGAGTTACTGGGGTGGGGGTCAAATTTTCGTTGGAACACTCTGTATAGTTTTTAAATTAAATCTTATCGAGGTAAGTATTCTGCTCGGAACCCAAGTTTTATTACATAAATATTTCGATAAAAACCGGTTAGGTAGTTACTAGTCGTCTATTTCGTTTACCTAAAGAATAAAATAAAATACCTTTTTTCAGTTTTATTGCATGATATAAGAAATATAATCCTTTTAAGTCGTATGACCCGGTGGCGGCACACCTAGTGGAAGCGGGTTCCTACTTACGGGCAAACCGCGCGGTTCTCGCGCGCGGGTATGGTAAGACAGTGAAGACGGGTAAAAGCGAGAGAGATCGTTCAAATTTGGCAGTTGCGTCTACTACTTGTAGCAAAATGTCGTCTTCCGATGACGATATAATTGCTTTAGTTTCTGTTTTGACTAAACTGAAAAGAAAGAGAGTTGGTGTACATTATATTAATCGAGAAAGATTAATTTATGGAGAATATAAATTATATCTATTTAAAATATTAAAATTATATCTATTTTATAAATATCTATTTAAAAAATTAAAAGATAATGAACGATTCTTCCAGTATATGAGAATGACTCAAGAGACTTTTAAATATGTTTTGGAGACAGTGGAGTATCGTTAAAACCAATATTAAACGCTCAACTTACAGAATATCGAAAGAGTTGAGCAATATACATATCTGGGTACGAATTTAAATAGCTAATGGGACTACTCAACAGAAATTAAACAGCGAATAATAAAAGCGAAAGCAGCATACGTTAGAATGATATCCTTTTTCAACAGTCAAGACATATCATTAAAAACAAAATACCGTCTGTTGAAATGCTACATATTCACAGTTATGCTCTACGAAATGGAAGCGTGGACACTAACTGTTGCATCTATGAATCGGCTCGAAGCTTTCGAAATGTGGTGTTATAGGCGCATCTTACGTATATCCTGGGTTGACCGAATTATTAATGTGGAAGTCCTACGTAGAATGGGGAAAGAGTGTGAAATTCTCATAACCATCAAAACAAAAAAATAGAATATCTAGGACATGTAATGAGAAATCAAGAACGTAACGGCCTTCTCCAAGAGAAGGTAAATGGTAAAAGATGACCGGGAAGAAGACGCATTTCCTGGCTTCAAAATTTACGAAAGTGGTATAACACCACTACCACTGAACTGTTCCGCGCTGCGGTAAACAAAGTCAAGGTAGCCATGATGATCGCCAACATTCGGAACGGATAGGCACTTTAAGAAGAAGAAGGAGTATCGTTTAATTAAAAACTGGTGTAATTTACATAAGCAGGCTATCCTTCCGAAAGAAAGGCTTGTTATAACATTGAGGTAAGTAGTTTTGTTGTAAATTTATTTGTCAAGTACATACTTATTTAGTTAATACTGGAATGATTTTAGAAATACAGTCACACAAAATTACGGTTTCAATAAGATTACTTTTATCACTTTTGCTTATTATAATGTACAATTTATAAAATTAATCCATGGAGAACTATTAATTCTTATTATAAAAGAGGGAATAAACTAAATTCTCATTCGAGTAAACATTAAAACCGCCCGGGAAAAACTAAATTCTCATTCTAGTAAAAGCGGTCAAGCGGGTTAAAGCGGTTGGCCCGCGCGGACCTGCTTTTACTATGTTTACATTTAAAGACGTGCATTCATTTTGAAAACGTTTAAAAGCGGGTCCGCGCGATTTAACCGTAAGCGGAAACCGCCTCCACTGTGCGCGCCGACTTTGAGGCTAAAACTTGTTTTAAACTTCATTGTGTGTTTACAGATTTTTATGACGTTTCGTAAAACATTAAATTGAAATATTTCCGTTTGTTGTGCGTGGTATTTTTAAATAAAACTTTAAATCATTTATATTATATTAACTTTGTATTATTATTATTATCATGTCAACTATCAAGGAATTAAAGGAGTGCATTCGGCAACATTACCCCCCCCCCTTCTTAGAGACCCTGGAGCTGCAGAATTTATTGAAAAAAATAAATTTAAAGATAAATAGGCTAAAAAGTAGAAAATAAGATAGAAACTAAGATATATCAAAAATGTCTGTAAAAGTTCGAAAAATTTGCACAACACAACACTTACTCGTACTCTGGGAAGCGGTGGCGGCGTGGTGGTCATCTCCATCCGCTGCAGAACCCATTACCATTCGGTGAAACAGCTCTCTGCGTGGCTTTCGTCTTCCTCTCAGTTGTTAGGTTCCTTCTGATATCCTTCAGCTCCGTGTAGGATGAGTGTGCCCGAGGCCTCCGTGATAGACGCGGATCACATATTGGAGGGCAGGCAGTGACTGACTGGCTACTCTGAGGACATCCATGCATCCAGAGGCAACGTTACTCTGAGGAACACTAGGTCGTCGAGAGGACTGCTACACCGACGGCACTAGGTCTGCAGACAAACTTCGGCGACGGTGGCAACCGTCATGGCTCTCCAGAGGGTGATGGCTGGAGGCAAGTAAAAATCTTCAGGCTGGGTCGTAGATCCAGTATGTTGGGCGCCATGTCATCAATAGGGAAATAAGGCTACTCAATTCACCCTACTCCCTATTGTGCTCTGTAGCTGGATGTGCGGATAGACGCAGGGAATCCAGCTACTTTTCTAAGTCCTTTCAGTAGAACTATACAGCATCGTGAACTGCAGATTCGTATAAGAGGTGCATTTGGCTGGTTCTGATAAGAACACAACCAAAGCTTTCTTACATATTGAATTCAGTTTCTTACACATTGAAGTAGCCCCTTTACTAAGGGGCCAAAGTCAGGATCAAAGAAGGTAAAATAAAAACTCAGGTTTAAGCACGAAAACCAACCCCAGAGTCTAACTGGTTAGCTGAGGGCAGAGCCCCAGTTCTTGGGCACCTAGGCCCGTGAGGTGCAAGCACCGACTGACAGCGAACCGAGAGATCGCGTTCTTTTTATGCACTTTCTCGGTTGCGCTGTGTGCATTCGAAGTGGGAGGGGCCTGTGCCGAAGCAGAATGCAATTTCAGGCCAATGGCTGAGTGCATTCGGCAACAATATTCATGGTAACCAGAAACTTAAAAGCTATCACAGCGAGAGAATGGGAATCATACAAGTCTATAGGTGATCTTCCTACTTTATGACTACGTTCTTGAAAGGCAAGGCCGATTTTCTGGAAAAGCTAGAGGTATCAAAAATTTCACATACGTCGGACAGACCAGTCCCAATTCTCAAGGCAGCCGCAATCTTTTCTTTCATTCAATGGAAAAGCCGAACATCACAAAATCTTTAATGGCGCTAAATCCTTGGAGTGGTCATTTTAGTTCCAAGTGTAAGTAGGGATCGTGTAAAAGGTGCAAGGGCAAACATAATACCCTATTACATTTAGATAGGCAACATTCAATTCAAACTATCGACAATAATCAGCGGTTGGAGAATGAACCTGAACACCAAGTGTCTCTTTCAGCTCACTCGAATGGAGGTCAAGCGATTCTGTCTATAGCTGTCATTCAGGTATTTCATAAAAATGGTAGGGTTCATCACTGCAGGGCTCTTCTTGATTGTGGCTCTCAATCAAATCTGATAACGAGAGAATTAGCTGAAAAGCTAGCACTATCAAGATCAGAGGTCAATATCTCTATTGTCGGGATAGGTCATGCGGTTTCAAACATTTTATCTAAATGCACGGCAAAGATTCAGTCAAAGCAGTATTAATTTTCTACATCTCTTTCATGTCTAGTGGTTAATAGGATCTGTGATAGAATTCCAGCATATAGCTTTAACATTGGAAACTTAGATATTCCACATCATTTAAAGATAGCAGATCCCAATTGTCATGTTGCTTCAAAAATCGACATTTTGATAGGTGTGCATAGGACAATTCAGTTTAGGTTCTTCTGTTCCAATTATGCAAAAAACAAAGTTCGGTTGGATAATTTCCGGTCAGTTCAATGACAATAGGGAATCAGTTTCGTATTGCAATTTCAGTAGAAATGATTCAAGTTCTGATTTAAATGTTCAGCTTCAAAAATTCTGGGAATTCGAAGAGTACACGGAACCCGTACTTCCCGAGGAAAACTTAGTATGCGAGAAACACTTTTCTTCAACTGTGAAAAGGAATGACGAAGGTCGCTTTATCATCAATATACCTCTAAGAGGTTCCGTTGAAAATATAGGTGATTCAAGGCTCCAGGCATTAAAGAGTTTTCTCAACTTAGAAAAAAAAACTTCACAAAAATGACATTCTAAAAAGGATGCATACCGAGTTCATGGAAGAATACATTCAACTTGGTCACATGTCCAAGGTTTATGATAGTCAACAGAACTTTTCGTATTATGTTCCACATCATGGGGTCTTAAATTGCTCAGATCTATGATCCTCTTGGTCTGCTTTGCGCTTGCACAATTACAGCCAAAATCATAATACAAATTCTTTGGCAAGAAAAGCAAGGTTGGGATGAGTCTGTTCCTCAAATCATTTTCACGCAGTGGCAGAATTTCAAGGAGGATTTACTTAGATTAAATAATGTCGAAATACCTAGATACGTAAAATTAAAAGATTCAATATCTTGTGAGTTGCATGGTTTTTCTGATGCCAGCAACAAAGCATATGGTGCTGCAATCTATGTTAAGAGTGTTCATTCTAATGGACATGTAGTGGTTCGTTTATTGTGCGCAAAATTCAAGGTTGCGCCCTTAAAGGTGATTAGCATACCTCGTTTGGAACTGTGCGGTGCATTGTTACTTGCTCCTTTGTCCGAAAAGGTAGTCAAGTATTCAGACATCCATTTCGATAAAGTATTTCATTGGTCTGATTCTACTATCAATCTCGCATGGATACGCACACAGTCAAAATTGTTAAAGACCTTTGTAGGGAATCGTGTCGCTGAGATTCAGACGAAGTGTAACAAATAAGAAAACTTCTGTTGGAGTGAAAGTAAAAAGAAAGATATACTCCAACAGAAGTAAGGAAAAAGGAAAGAAATATTATTTGTAAGCTATGGGACATAGAATGAAATAGATGGGATGTAAAGAAGAGAGTGAAGTGGCTTCTACGTGGAGAAGCCGAAGTAGGAAAAATGCTACTTTCCAGTAGTGTTAGTGGAAGGGGATATTAAAACGGATAGAAGTAGAAGTATGAATAGACAGAGGCAAACTGAATAGAATTGGCTAGCAAGAGATGCAAGAGAACAACTTGACACTCAAGGATGGATACGGCTCGTTTGCATGCCTGTCGAAGAACAGTAGTTATAAGTAGATAGTAATGATGACTAAAAGGTGAAATAAAATAAGAATAATGTACTGAAATGAATGAAGGTGAATAATTTCTAAAGACGAACAAAATAAATAAAATTAACAAATCATGGGCGCCATGAAAATGATCTTCGATCATTCTCCCAGGTATCTTACACTGCTGTCAAATATTAAATATAATAAATCTGTAATAGTGAACATAAAGGAATAATAAAATGAATGATATACAAAATAAGTAAATATTTATTAAAAATAACTACTAGATTTTTGACAATCTCTAAGTTACACCAAGTGCATATCATGTGACTCTAAAATGACATAAGTTATACAAAGTTATATTTGAGATAAATACAATAATGTTATCTGTTACAAAATTACATAAGTACCTCTTACTTACTACAACTCACATGAGTCTTCTACCAAATGGTTATAGTACACTTGCTACGTACCACTAAATTGAAACTGACAAAGATGCAAATAGTACAAATAGATAGGCCCAAGCCTCACTAAGAGAAAATACAATAATGAATAAAGCAAAATGAATTAATAAAAGTTATAAAAATGAAGCTAAGATAAATAACGAAACGATTACCTAAATTAACCGAGCAAATGCAATGAAATAAAGTAGCGATGAATTAACCGAACAAATGAAATAAAGCGAATAACAATAAAATATTTGGGAAACAAGCAAGTAATATTACAAAAATAAATATCAAACCAATAATTATAAAAACCTAATTTTCTAGGCTTATTACCTTGTGTACACAAGTAACTTACCATAGGATCAACAGTTTGGGAACCTAATACAATAGTATACAAATATGTCATATAAAAAACAAAGGTACGCTAAATCTGAAAAAAGTAATTAATAAACATAATGTATCAAATAGATGTCTGAAACATAAAAACCATAGTTACTTAAAGTCACCACACTAATTGTTCCCAAACGAATCCCAATGATTCCTAAAAAGTCTGCTACTGTATCCCCAAAATGGCGCCAAATTAGGCCTCCTGTAGACCCAGGTGCAAAGACGAAAAGGAGCTGGAATGCTCCCAAAACTTATTCCCCAAAATGACTTAGTCCCAGATTGACTTGGCTGTGGCTGGAATCGGCTCCTTCCAGGTGGTCGAAGGGTCTACATAGTAGGGTTTAATATTCTTCCCAAATGGCTAAAACAAACATTTCCCAGTCTTAGTTTCAATTTCCCATCAGACATGTGTGAGTAAAAAAACAACAGAAGAAGTAATGAAGAAGAGGTTTTTAGAACGAACAGAAATAAAAAACATCAATTAGCAAATGTAAAAAGGTATGAGTTTAACCTTGAGGTACAATTTGGACACAGAATATGATAGTTAGAATAAAATATTATAGGATAATTATAGTTCCAGTGTGATATGAGTATAGCATTAGATTTTCTTTTTATTCACAATTTATCAGATATTGGGTGTGGACAAATTTTAAACTTTACTAACCAAAAATTGCGACTATGAGAACTTTCTCCGAACACATATTGTACATAGTGGAAAGAGAAACCAAATTAGGAAATAATGTTTTAAATGAAAAACTAGTGTTAATATCCAACCTAACCTTTATATTTCAAAAAAATATATATTTACCGGAATCTCTTTTATTGGTTACTGTTTTTCCTCACGAACACGCTGGATGGATTCTGCAAACCCCTGGGATACCATTTACACTTCCCATTTAACTGTATTTCCCAACGAATGACTTAAAAAAATGAGACCTTCCGCCATTATGGAACCAAAGTTCGTCGACCGAACCGACTTCCAGCACACTTAACAGCCAAGTAAAGGACGATCGCCTTGTCAAATTTTCAGAACATGCAAGAATCTTTCTCGCTACCAACTCACGAAACTCACAGCAGTTTTAAGCGTGTTGTGGTATGGCGTCATACAAGTCAACCAGTGATACCACACATAATTAGGTGTGGCATCGTCGCAAGAAATTTTAAATATAAATATAATAATCAGAAATGGTAAATTACGCGAAAATTAGGGAATTTAATTAAGAGATCACGAGAAAATAATTATTAAAAAATTATTAAAGCGCTAAAAATGATATTATAATGGGTGGACCGTTACAGAAGACGGAAAGGAAAAGTTGGCACCACGTAGTTTCGAAGAACAATCTTGCTGACCTTGCTTCTCGTGGAATCAATCCCGAATTACTCATGTCTTCTGACTTATGGTGGCATAAACCTTCCTGGCTAAAATCAAATAATTATCCTACAGATATTCCTCTTCCAGCCGACATTTCAGAGTTAAAGGCGGTTGAGGTCAATACTATGTCTGTCACATTAGATTTTTCATTAAGAGGAAACAGTAGCGATCAACAGGTAGCGAAAACGAGTTCCAAGATTGCGGCTGTAATTTTGAATATTTTTTCGAGATATTTGGCACACGTATTCGTAATATAATAAAGAATGGCGGTACAGAGCCCAATTTGAAAAATATATTAATATGTGAAAATTACTCTGTAATTAAATACAATATTAAAAAAACGAGCCTGTACCGCCATTAAGAAGAACAAAAAAATACACTTTCTTCAAATAAACTTTTTTATCCGATGCCTAGATTTTGTGTCATTTTGGAACTACTAATGAAATAAAAAATTTAGTAGTTCCAAAATGACACAAAATCTAGGCATCGGATAAAAAAGTTTATTTGAAGAAAGTGTATTTTTTTGTTCTTCTTAATGGCGGTACAGGCTCGTTTTTTTTAATATTGTATTTAATTACAGAGTAATTTCCACATATTAATATATTTTTCAAATTGGGCTCTGTACCGCCATTCTTTGTTATGTTACGAATACGTGTGCCAAATATCTCGAAAAAATATTCAAAATTACAGCCGCAATCTTGAAACGCGTTTTTTCTACCTGTTGATCGCTACTGTTTCCTCTTAATAATACAATTGTCTAGTTTGATCAAGCTAAAGCGATGTACTGCTTATATTCTGTGATTCATCAATAATTGCAGAATCTCAATGTTTTCCATCCGTGAGAGAGCTTCAGGTGCTTTAACTTCTCAGGAGGTTTCGAACGCTATGTCTTAGTAAGGATGGTTGAAGAATGGTTTTACTTAAGAATGAATGTTTTTCTGAAGAAATTCGCAATTTGACAAAAAAGGGGCCTGTAAGCCCAAAAAGCAAACTCATTTCATTGCAGCCATTTCTTGATCCAAATCAAATACTTCGTGTTGGTGGTAAATTGAAAAATTCATCTTAACCTTTTGAAAAGAGACATCCGATTTTGTTGCCACCTAACCATTACTTCGCTGACTTAATTCTTTCCAATCTGCATGTTAAACTCTGTCATGCAGGTCCTCTTCTTCTTTTATCTTCTGTGCGAAATGAATTTTGGCCTAAATGTTTTAGGTGATGTCGCGCAAATAGACCTAAAAATTTATCTCCAATTATGAACAATTTACCGAAAGATCGCGTTGACCCATCCCCTCCTTTTTATATCACATGCGTCGACTATGCGGGTTATTTTTTAGTCTAAGATAGGAAGGGACGTGGATGCAAACTTTTAAAGGCATATGTAGCCTTATTCGTGTGTTTCACAACTCGTGCTCTTCATTTAGAAATCGTATCCGATTTAACTGCTCATTCATTTATATCACCTTTTAGCGCTTTATAAGCAGAAGAGGAAAACTTTTTAAGATGTACTCTGATAATGGAACTAATTTTCAAGGTGCTAATCGTGAATTGAAAGAGTTTTATGATTTTATTAAGGCTAGTGAACATGAGATTCAAGACAGCACAATGTTAAAAAATATTGAATGGCATTTCATACCACTGCAGTCACCGTATTTCGGTAGCTTTTGGGAGGCCGGCGTTAAGTCAATGAAATCGCGTTTAAAACGCGTCGTCGGCAATGCTCGCCTCACATATGAGAAATTCTATACTATACTCACTCGGGGAGAATCGATCCTTAATTAATAGTCGTCCTATATCTACCCTTTTATCAGACCACAATGACCTTTGTCCTTTGACTCCGGCTCATTTTCTAATTGGAAGGCCTTTGACAGCCATTCCTGAACCTGATCTTATGTCCATAGAGCAAAACAGATTGAGCCACTTTCAGCGCCTTCAGAAAATGGTTCAGCACATTTGGTCAAGGTGGTCGAAGGAGTTTAAAGGGGAGCTGCAGCAACGGAAAAAATAGAGGCAAGTTGCCAAGGACATTAATATTGGCACACTCGTTCGTATCAAGGAAAATAACTTGCCTCCTCTCTCTGGTTTCGCAGTTGGGACGTGTGGTCGAGCTGCATTCAGGTCCAGACGGAGTTGCAAGGTGGTGTCCATAAAGACTATGAGATGGATCATCAAGAGAGCAGTATCTGTTATCTGCCCTCTACCGTGCAGTAAATAGTGCTACCGTTTATTGTAAAGTGTATGTTTATAGAGATTCTTGAACGATTTTACTTATTTTAGAAATAATTGATTGGCATTATTTCGAAAGACTTTGGCCTTTCAAGGCGGGTGGCCTGTTCCGTTTTACATTTATTTTGTTTGTACAAATACTCGTTTTTATGTCTACACTCAAATGTACCCATTCATTCAAAACCTGTTTTATATAAACCATGTCCTGCGGGACACATTATTCATTACAGTCCCAACTTCGAAGCAAAAAGGTTGTGTGTAACCGGCATATCCATTCAGTTGTTAATTGAAGGGGTAAAAACCAAAAGGGTCTAAGTTACATTTTTTTAAAAAATGATCGCATATATCGAAAGTTAAAACTAAACATTACTTGCTGGCAAAAAATGACTTAAGCGCATATATCGAAAGTTAAAACTAAACATTACTTGCTCGCAAAATGATCCAATTGATTTTTAAACGTTCTGCGCCATCTCTTGGTAAGGGGAAAAATTAGGTTTACAGATGTTCTATTTTCAGTAGTGGCAAAGTGATCCAAGCGCGCTTAGACCGTTATGCCGCTGATTATTGTCAGTTTTTGTTGATTCTTATCCACGTTGTTTTTGCATGTGTCCATGATCTTATTAGTGGAATATCCTTTATGTATGTATGAAATGAGACCATTGGCCAACGAGGATCCCAAGAACTTGGATAATGTCTTATTAAGGTAAAGCTACACCTTACTTAGTCATTGCTTATTATTAATTAATTTTTTTCGGTACATGAAAGATTTGTCACCAACTGTCGAAGAACTGATTTGTTACAGTGACCAATGTGGTGGTAAAAATAAAAATAAGAACATTGTTAAATTGTTTTTGGTTCAAAGTCTCCCTCTCTTGTTGTTTCCCTATTACTGAGGATCGTGATTTCTTCCAATATTCCTAACAATGTTTCTCCATTGGTCTCTATCTTCAGCTGCTCTAAGAGCTTCGCAGAATGAGTTTCCAGCTGAATTCTTTATTTGCTCGGACCATCTAGTTGGTGATCGTCCTCTTGATTTTCTCCCCGGAACATTTCCAGAAACGATTAATCCCTCCAAACTGTCGTCACCTCTGCGAACCACGTGACCAAAGAATTGCAGAATTCGTTGCAGACATATTGTGGACAGCCTTTTTTTAATATTGAGTTGGTTTAGAATGGAAACGTTTGTCCTATGAGCTGTCCATGGTATGCGCAGCATTCTTCTCCAGCACCACATCTCAAAGGCATCAATTTTTTGGCGCTCGCATGCGCGAAGAGTCCAAGTCTCTGCTCCGTATAGAAATATTGAGAATACAAGGGCATTCACCAATCTCATCTTGATATTTTGAGAGATAGATCTATCTTTCCAAACTTTAGTTAGGCGACTCATCGCATTTTTTGCCATATCAATACGTCTCCGAACTTCTGCTTCACAGTTGCCATCGTTAGTTATACTAGACCCGAGATAGACAAAGGTGTTTACTATCTGGTATTCCTGTAACATGTTAGTCAGTTGAATAGTGTCGAATCTGGACTGTGGAAAATTGGAGATTTTCCTACCGGCTACTGTTACTCCACCGGCCCATCCTTCTAAAACCATCCTCATGACATGTTCACCATAAATGTTAAATAAGTCAGGTGACAACACGCATCCTTGTCTAACACCTCTCTCGGTCTTGAATTGGTTTGAGAACTTCTGATCTAGTCGTACTGTCGCTATATTAGACTGGTACAGATTTTTAATAAGTGTCACCAGGTGCATTGATGCGCCCATTTCTATTAAAATTTACCACAGATTTATCCAGCTTACACAATCAAATGCCTTTTGGTAGTCAACGAAGCATATAATCATAGGTACTTGAAATTCTCTAGACTTTTCAATAAGTTGTCTCAGGTTCAAGATTTGTTCCCTTGTACCTTTACCCTTTACAAATCCGCTTGATCCTGAAGTATTTGGTAATGTAGATAGGTTTTTAATCTATTTTTGATGATATGCAACAAGATTTTACTAGCATGTGTTATTAGTGACAGTGTGTGGTAGTTTTCACATCTGGTAGTAGTTCCTTTTTTGTGTAGCGGGATATAAATTGAGGTGCACCAATCAGATGGCCATTTTCCTGAATTCCAAACAGCGACACAGATATAATGGATGATATGTATTCCTTTGTCACCTAGTAACTGTAGTATTTCACATGGTATTAAATCAATGCCTGAGGATTTATTTCTCTTTACAGATTTAATTGCATCTTTGACTTCAGCGAGTAAGACAGTAGGTTCTCTAGGATAGTCAGAGGGCCACTGATGTTCTGCTGATACCTCGTTATTTTTATATAGCTCGTCACAGTAGTTTCGCCATGTTTCCAATATTTCGTCAGTATCGGTCTTTAGATTACTTTTCTTATCTATTACAGATCACGTTTGAGGTTTAAATTCTCTGGTAAGGAGTTTGATCTTCTGGAATAAATCCCTCGGTTTATTTCGACAGCCATGTTCCTCTATCTCTCTGCATATTTGAGAGATGTAATCAGCTTTGTCTTTGCGGCACTGTTTTTTGATTTCTTTCGATAACGCTCTGTATTCATCGTTTGTTCCGTGTCTAGTTTTGTGTTCTTTTCTGCGTTGAATCACAGACCACGTATTATCGGATATCCATGGCTTACGGCCAGTGGAAACCGCTGCCTCACAGTCTTTTGCAGCCTCGATTACCTTATCTTTGAAATAAATCCAAGTGCTCTCAGGGTCACTATCTACTTGGTCTAAAGAGAGAGCTTCTTCTAGGTTGTGTTGAAAGTCATTGATTTTTGATGGATTTAGAGACATGACTTTTCTCTGGGGTCTTCTTTTGGGAACTTTAAAACGAAGTCGAACGTTCAATACCAGGAGTTGATGATCGCTTCCACAGTTTGCGCCAGGATATGTTTTACAGTTGATGGCCGACGACTTTCATCTTGATCTTATTAGGATGTAGTCTATTTGATTCCTTGTTCGTCCATCTGGGCTGCGCCATGTGTATAATCTCCGTGGATGATTTTGATATAACGTGTTTGTAATTGTAAGATGTTGTTCTACACAGAACTTCACTAGACGGTTGCCATTCTCATTTCTCTGTCCCAGTCCATTTTTGCCCAGCACTCCTTCAATATTTTCATTAGATGACCCCACTTTGGCGTTAAAATCTCCAAGAATTATTATGAGTTCACGATTCGGAATAGCGCGAACAGTTTCTTCTAGACGACCATAGAACCTGTTGATGTCTTCTTCTTGTGCAGCTGTTGTAGGAGCGTATACCTGGACAAGGTGTAGGGTATTGGTGGATATTCTCATTTTAAGGGATATTATCCTGTCATCAATAGTATTATATCCAATTATACAGTCGTTAAGTTTAGAGGGTACAATTATTGCGACTCCATTTGTACTTTTGTTATCTGGGCCTGAAAAATAGACGACGTTGCCAGCAGTTCAGCAGTCTGCCATTTCTTTTTCAATTATGTGTAACTTTCCAGGGTTTTGGATCAGTCCCTGGACGTTCCATGTACCAATTCGCTGACATTTTCTTAAATTAAATGAAAATTTGGATTCAGTCGCACAATTTCTGCCAGGTGCCTGCTCCCTCACACCTTGGCGGCCGGTAGCAAATTTCACACCATCCGACCCGGAACCGAAATGGCGCCGAGCGTGAGTCGGGTCGCTACACATTCCATCTTCACTTACTTAAATTGTCATCGTTATGGGAAGAAATTCTCTTGGGAAAATAGTGCAGTGGTTTCCCTTTGCCTTCTGCACCGCTGTAAATGTGCCGTTTCTGTGGCTATGATTCTCGCCGCATGGTCAGTTTTGTAACAGCCAGCTGCCACTGTCCAACCTATCACCATGTCTGGCTACCCTCACTTACTTTAGCCTGCAGACCAATGCAGTTGCCTGGGATGTGGCACGTGGAGCCATACGTGAGAGTTGAGTGCCTTATGAGGACCAGTTATCAAAAACAATCTCCCGTCGATGACCTTTGATGTGGTCGTTCCAATAAAAGGTGCTACCTCTATAACACATTCTTACACCCCTTGGTTCAAAGTACTACTTTGAAAATAATACATCATACATTTTTTGAGCCAGGACATTCGTATATGAAATGCGACCGTTCTTTTGCTAGAATCGAAAAAAGAAGAAAGCTATCCTTAAACATTTTTATGCCAGAACATTGGACAGATTTAATAATGAAAACTTCCAAAAAATTTCAAGTATATTTCATGGAACAAAATGATTTTCTCGACTTTGATTACCTTCATAGACACATGTGTGGGGCAAAAAAAAAGACATGGAAGAGCGACCAATAAAATGCGAGAACACGTGTGGTTTAAGTACAGTCATGAAAACTTTTTATTCCTTGTTTTCCATACAACGAGGCATTCAAATAACTGCCTTGCTTTCCGATCTGAAAAGTGTTCATTATTTAACGTAGGTAGACCAAATTTATCTCTCGAAAATTTAAACCAACCCCTGTATAGAGCCGTTTTGGAAATTCCATATACTAAGTGGGAAAATCTTATTCAGCTGTTGCCTTTTATTCCCCCAGTTCATCATACTGTTTACCAAAATATGGCCCATCAACCCAAAAAGAAAACAAATAGTAAGAAAACAGAAAGTAAGCCAACGACGTCGACGGAAACTAAAATGAAGGAAAATGTCCAAGAAGAAAATGATGATCTTGACATTTACTCTGACTATGATAATTAATATTTTTTATAATGATTACTATTAAAATAATGTTTTCTTATTGAGAAATCATCGTTTTCTAAAAAAAAAACTAAAGAAAAATAGAACCAAAGAGGTATAAGTGACTTTTTTTAAAACAAACAAGCATGTAGCACCATTATGTGAAACGTAATTAAACACTAAAACATATAATGTGTTTTTTTTCTTAAAAACCCCATATGAAATATGTTTACAGATTTTACAATAAGCAATTAACTTTAAAATTGAATATCTCCAAACTGACATAACAGTACTTAGATCCTTTTGGTTCTTACCCCTTCAGTTGTGTTTGAATACGTTAAATAAAAAGTGTAACCAATAAACTCTCATTTCTTTCCAACCCCCTTGAAAACCCTTCTGGCCATAGGTTAGCATAAGATCATTTATAGTTTTCATTTATTTCAAATTTGTCATTGCTATAGAAATTGAAATATTTAAAAATAAAACGGGATAGTTCCCGAAGTATACCATCTAGTAAAGTACCTTTTAATGTGATGCAAAAACTGCCTGGTGTAGTTAGTATAAAATGTGCAAATTTGTTATTATATTTAATTTAGTTAACTAATTGCAAATCGTAAACAATAATTTGGGCAACTGCACATTAATTTTGATGATCGATTATGTCTTTCTTCAATTATTTTGTAAATATATTCAGAGCGTGGGTTGACCCAGAAAATATTTTGCCACGAGAAAAGCATACATTAATAATAATTCATTAGAGTCAATTCAAACAGTCAAGATGTGGCTTTAAATTCATTCATTCGAATCATTTCACTGGGACTACATGTAGTCTCATCATAAAGAATTATCCGTTTAACATTCACACCAGTAAGACAGTAAGCCTTCGTCGATTAGTAGGTTTTTAAGGCTCCCGGGTTAGAGTGTTGTATATAAATAAAGTTTTATCTTCAATTTGCTGTTTCACTATCGGCGATCGAAGTTTGAGCTGAGCCGATCTTATACACTAAGTAAGGAAAGATATAAGGAATAAGAAAATAAGAGGATGAGAAAATGACAAGGGTGAGTTGGTTAGGTTAATGTTAACATTAACATGTTAACATTAACGATGTTAACATTAATATAGAGTTCGCGTTAACTTTATCTACTGCTATAATCACTTTACTATCGGTAAATAGTCTATATACTAAATTTTCAACCATTTTCTTCCACTGAGAATGTTGTTAATATAAAATGTAAATAGGCTAGGAGAATTATAAGTAAATACTAAATCCTCGTTTGAAATGTTCTGTTCTATTTTCATGGTGCTTCTGTTTCTGTGTAAGTATATTTTCAGCTCTAATAATTTTTTATTTTCAGAGAAGTGCAATTTACCCAAAGTATCAGGTCCATGTGAAGGCTACTACGTAAGCTACTACTATGAGAAGGACGTAAAAACGTGCTTTCCGTTCACATATGGAGGCTGTCTCGGTAATAGCAACAGATTTAATTCAAGAGAAGAATGTATGTATTTTTGTGGTGAAGACGATATTCAAGGTAAATTATCTTTAATCTCCCTGATAGTTTTTTTCTGTAAAGCTAAGGGTTTATACACATTCGGGTGCTTTACCAGCGCTTTCGTCGCGTTTCACTTTGAAACGGTGTCAAAAACGTAATCTTTTCACCCTTCTATTTTTCTAGTCTAGACTATATCAGAATTTAAAAGATGTTATTTAATGACCAACCCCCGTATGTTGTAACAACTCAAAGAGAGTGGTACTGTGGTAAACGTTAAACGGCGGCGTATTTTCAAAGAAGAATTGATTATCTAAGTGGGTGATTATCGTTAAAGTGTTCATTTTGGAGTCGAGTTTATTTGGATTTCATTCGAGATTGAAAATAGTTCCCAGTAAAAACTGCACGTGCAAAAATGATTAGATCATCATTTTCATGTGAAAGTTTGGACACTGAACAAATTTGTTTATTCGTCTATTCGTTCAAAAGTTAATATGGAAACTTTTTCAGACGTGACTTTGGGACATACAGTTTTAGTTTTAGTTTTAGTTTGGACTGTTGAATTCAGTTCTTAGAGGAGTTCAAGTCAGTTAGTCATGGTCATGGAGTTAAGTTTGATTTGAGTTTTTTGGGACGAGCCAAAGTTAGGCTCAGGTGATTCCTTGTGAAAGTAACATGTGTGTATTAGTGAATGCTATATCGGTAGTTTACCAGTTCTCTCTCTGTTATTGTCTGTAGTTCCTACAGTACTGTGCCTGTTGTTGTGTAGTGGAGAATATGTTATTACAAGAATAAAGTGTCGTGGAACGTGTAGTCTGCAGTCTTTAATCAAAAAGTAATGGATTAACAAACCATGATAATTTTTCTATATCCAAATGAAAGACTAGAAAACAGTTTTAAGTTTTGAATTAAGAGAAGGTCTTAATAATAATACGAGCAGTTATGTACCACACAGAAGGTAGATGTTTGATTTGTTATGCTTAATATCTATGACATTGCTTGAGTATATATATTATTATGTACAAGATATCCAGAAACTCTCCCGACAAACGAAGACCAAAGATCCCTGAGACAATTTTAAGACAATTTAACCCAATTCACCTAGTCCAAAATGTCTCCAGAATGCTTCTATTTAGAAAAACTAAAACTGGTGCACTTATCTATCTGCCAGAAATAAATGGATTCCATCCGTTGCGAATTTCTAGTACCGGTCATAGGCGTCCGTTTTGGGTAGGGCAAGGGTTATTTTATCGCATAACTTTTTTATATGTAACTTTTTAGCATTGCTGATACTGGATTATTAAATTGTGAGGTATTCTAGTACTAAAAGGTACTCTTGATGTACGTCGCTAAGATGCACCGTTTTCTAGAAAAATCGATTTGAAAATTGTTCGTTACTTGAATTTGAAATAAATTTGAAAACATTTTCAAAATAAAACGGTCTTAAAATAATACGGTGTGTTTTACCGATTTAAAGCAAGAATAACTTGTAGTACTGGAATACCTCATAATTTAATAATATTATAATGTCAAAAATGCTTAAAAATTAAAGACAAAAAATTTATGCGATACAATAAGAGTTGAACTACCCAAAACGGGCTCCTATGATCGGTACTAGAAATTCGCAATTGATAAAATCGATTTATATCTAGAAGATAAATAAACATGCCAGTTTTCGTTATTTTAAATAGTTTTTTTGTGAACATTTAATTCAAATTCAAAAAACGAAAAATTTTCAAATGGATTTTTCTGGAAAACGGTGTATCTTACAGATTTATATCATGAGTACCTTTTAGCACTAGAATACCTCATAATTTAATAATATCCAGAGTCAAATATACTTAAAAGTCAAAAAAAAGTTGTGCGATAAAATAACCGTTACCCTACCCAAAACGGACGTCTATGACCGGGACTAGAAACTCGCAATGGATGGAATCGATTTATCTCTGGAAGGTAAATAGGCGTACCAGTTTTCGTTTTTCTAAATAGAAGCGTTCTGGAGGTATTTTAAGAGCTCTAGCTCAATTATTAAGCATTGCACTGGGGAACACATTTTTTGTTGAGTTAGATCTGACACTTATTTTTCACTAATTTTTGGCGTCTGAATCTGAGAATAACCTCAGATTTTCTCTGTCACATCAACTTTTTAAACTACAGGATATCTTCAAAAATCATAAAAATCATGCATATAAAGGAACATAAAATAAAAATCAGTTTACAATACAGTTTATAAATCATTTAATTAAAGTTAAATCGAGTTCATACAAATAAAATTGTTTAATAATGAACATTACTTACAAATTAAGAACAAAAATTGCGTTTATGGCTTTTTCAGGAGTGTTCAGTTTGTGTACATTCGCGCTTGATGCTCCAAAAATAGCCAGCCATCATATGTACATCCTATCTACCTTGGTACCGTGCTTCCATGATGCAACAGAACCAAATAAATTTCCATTATGGAGGAGAACACATTTCAAGCTCCTCTTTGAGCTATCTATAAACAGTCTTGAGTTATAGTTTAATTGAAATTATAGTTTGAAATTCCCAATTCTTCCATTAAACCACTTACATTATGGCAAAACACAAATCCACCTTCACTTTGAAAATATTGCAGAAATGCCCTTTCTCGTGTTCGAAAATAGGATACCTTGGCTCCTTTTTCAAACAAGTTTTTCTCATTGAGTCGTGATGCTAAGAGCTCTGAAGCTTTTTTGGATAGTTCCAAATCTCGTACCAAATCATTTAGCTCTTGTTGTTCGAATCCCTTACGTACGGAGTCATCTTCAATTTCGAAATCTTCATCGTTGGAGTCGCTTTCATCTACACCATATCCGTATTCCTCTTCTTCCAAATAGGGAAATTCATTGAAAACTGGCAAAGGGTTTTCGCCGGAATACGGCACTGGGCGTATAGCTGACAGTAAACTAGGATACTCTATTTTACATTTGTTTTTCTTGTTATATCCTGATGTTTTCACTATACAAATGTAACAATCACTTGAATGATCTTTGGGCTCACGCCAAATCATAGGTATACCAAATGGAAGTTTAGCACGTTCTCCCTTGGTCCACATCCGTAAACCCGGAAATGCACTTTATGAAGTGCCCATACTTTATCTTGATCACCAAGTTTCACTTTAAAATAGGCAAAATATGCTTGTCTGACAAATGTACTAATGTTTGTCCTTTGACTGAGAATGGTAAAACTGCCACATATATAACAAAACGAATCGGGGCTATTTTCGCACTTACGACGTATAGGAGCACAGGTAACCATGAGGAAACGTTTCAGTTCAAACACACTAAGCAGTTCTATACACTTCAGTAACAAAATACTAAATACTGCTAACCGACACACAACGTTTCACCACAGTATAACAGACATAACTGAATTTAACAGGCAAGTCTAGACAAATTGCAGTTATCAGAGCGTCATTACTCCCACCAGGCGCCCCACCCCCATAGAAAAAGAACGTGACGTGATAGAAGAAAACTAAAAACAGTTTTGAAATCAGCATGCCTAATTCTAAAAAAAACTGCTAAAAAATTTAACTCAACAGAAATTAAGTTTCAAATTGTTCCCCAGTGTTGTCGGCAGTGGCGTACTGAGAATGGTTCCGCGGGTTCCGGAACCCGCGGAACCAGGGCCCGCACCCCGCAGGGGCCCGCTTTAATGCGCTTTTTGCTTCTTTTGTTTCTCATTTGATGGGGACATTTTGAACTACACAAGTACACACATAGGAAATGTAACTGCTTAATAGATTTTAATTTTTGTGTAGGTACTTATAAATAAAAACGAAGAATACATATTCCTCAAAAAATTTGAAAACAAAATTTATTGAAATACAGGGAACCCTGTTGTAAGGTTCCTTACACGTTTTACCTGCTTTCCAAAGCCCATGTTTCAACATTTGTAAAGACTAACCGACAGGGCCTGCCTACACGTGATAACTCAAACACTTGTATATTAGCAAGATTCTTGAATAAGATGTAGGTAAACTACAAAGTTGTAATTATGCATTGCAAGTTTTATACGGTTATAAAATAATCCCAATACAATAGGCTCGATACTTGTGTTTATTGAACCGTCATCATTCAGCCTGTACTTTTATAGAGGTAGGTAATTCTTAAAAATCGAAATTAAATTCTAAATATAGACAATCTGTCGTAAGGATAACAAGACACTATATATAGGCACTAATTTCTTTTTAAGAAAATCTCGTCGTTTGATAAAAGATATCAACCCCACCGTTATCCAGGGGTTTTTTATATATTTTTTAAGCCTTTTTTCTCCCTAGAGGTTTGTATGTAATTATTTCATTTATTTATAAATGTGTCATATATAATATTATGCAATTTCAGAATCTATTTTGTTGATATAAATTTTATTCCAATGTTAATTTTTTAAAAGCTGTGTTAGTTTTCCGATATTAATGAGGTTTTTAATCATAAGGTTTTTAATTATAACTGGAATTTTTTATGTAGAAAATTTTCGAGTTTTATTAATTATAAAAACGGCTGGCGTAAAGTGGTCAAAATCATGTTAGTATAAAAAACGATAGGATAAATATTTATTTACTGTTTTAATAGTCTATTGTTTTTTTTTTAAGTTTCTAACATCAAAGGTAAGTAAATTTCGATCAAAATTATGTTGGTATCTTTTTTTTGGTTGGTAAAAAAGTCGTGAAAATCACTTTCTAATTAGCATCCGAAATGGTATCACTGCTTCACAAATTACTTTACTTATTGTTTATAAGAGATGTAAGATTCGTTGTTTCAAAGTGCCTATTTTTGCAAAGCCTGTATAGTCCATGTGGTGAGACCGCCCCCGTCTGAAAAAAATTTCTGATTCGGTTTCTTTGTGGATTCCTATTCAAAAATGTCCCCTTTAAACAAATCTGAAGGGTGCCGGGAGGAATCTTTGGGCAGAAATTGTTTAAAAAAATTTTTAAACAAATACAAAACATCATGTTTTTTTGCTCTGGAACATATATTTTTAGATTTTTTGGGTCAATCTAAATAAGAAAGATATCTTGTAATTTTTCTCAGAAATTGATAGTTTTGGAGTTATAGGCGATTTAAAATCTGAAAAATGCGAAAATACGCATTTCGAGGCTTAAAAACTCATATTTAAATTAGTATTTTTGAGGTTGCCTGATACTTAGATTGAAGACTGAACATTCAGCTTCAAGATTCTAAAGAGTGATCGTGTCTGGTTTTAATTTATACCGTTGTTTTTTAATTGTTAAATATGCGTGTTTATCCGATTATTTCTCCGGTGCGGCTCGCTCCATTTCAAAAATCACCTATTTCCACCCGAACAATATTTTTTCTAGATTCTTTGGGACATTCTAAATAAAATAAGTTTCTTGACATTTTTCTCAAAAGTTAATAGTTTTTAAGTTATAAGCGATTGAAAATCCGAAAAATGACAAAAAACGCATTTTCGGATTTTAAATCGCTTATAACTTTAAAACTATTAACTTTTGAGAAAAATGTCAAGAAACTTATTTTATTTAGAAGGTCCCAAAGAATCTAGAAAAAAATATTTTTCGGGGGAAAATAGGAGATTTTTGAAACGGAGCGCGCCGCACCGGCAAAAAAATCGGATAAACACGCATATTTAACAATTAAAAAACAACGGTATAAATTAAAGTTAGACACGATAACTCTTCAGAATCTGGAAGCTGAATATTTATTCTTCAATTTAAGTATCTGGTAACCTCAAAAATGCTAAATTGAATATGAGTTTTTAAGTCTCGAAAATGCGTATTTTCGCATTTGTCAGATTTTAAATCGCCTATAACTCGAAAACTATCAATTTTTGAGAAACTTTACAAGATACCTTTCTTGTTAAGAATCATCGACAAAACTTAAAAATATATGTTCCGGAGCAAAAAAAGTGATCTTTTGTATTTGTTTAAAAAATTGTTTAAACAATTTCTGCCCAAAAATTCCGCCCGGCACCCTTCAGATTTGTTTAAAGGGGACATTTTTGAATAGGAATCCACAAAGAAACCGAATCAGAAATTTTTCCAAACCGGAGCGGTCTCACCACATGGACTAGTAGTCAAATGGGCTTAAATCAGTCACTAATCACGAGTGTATCCAAAATTTGAACAGACATATCTTATAACCAATTTTTGTCTTCAGGAAAACCAAAAGTCCAAAATTTTCACAATAGCAAAACCTATATTTTTTATACTATTTTTTTCATACTTAAGATTTTTGGTATCACCAATAATTAATAAAGTTATTTTGAAAAAACAAAATTTTTTCACAATTATAAATTTTTTAAAATTTAAATCCAAATTGTTTTTAAAAATGAGCATTTTTAAGCGGTAAAACTTACAGATGATATTAGCAATACATAAGTCAAGTAACTTGTGAAACGGTAACGATTAATTTCATTTGGGATGCTAATTAGGGGGTGATTTTTACGATTTGTTTACCAAAAAATGTGTCCAACTTTATTTTGAGCGTTATATAGTTAATATTGATGCTAGAAACTAAAAATGACAAAAATATAAGGTTTGTTCCAACACAACGAGAAACCCTTCATGTAACGATCACCGTCCTGCGCACTCCCATGGAACGTATTATTTCGTTCCCCTGGAACCCATGGAACGTTAATTATCTATAGAATTTTTACTACAAAAACGTTATTACGTAGGTCAAAATTTTTGACGTAAGAGAACTGTTAAAACATTAGAATGTGACTTTTCATTATTGCCATGTTTATAATAAACATGGCAATAATGAGAAGTCACATTCTAATGTTTTGACAGTTCTCTTACGTCAAAAATTTTGACCTACGTAATAACGTTTTTGTAGTAAAAATACTATAGTAAAGTGATCGTTACTAAGAGCAGCTGCAGGAGTAGGATGTATAATACATAAAAGTATGGAGAAACAAATAGGTGATTGGAAAGCATGGTCCGAAAGAATATTGAGTATCGAAATTAATAATACAGAGAATAATCGCATAAAAACTGTAATAGTAGTTTATGGCCCAAACGAAGACGACACAGCATACAACAAAGATTAATTTTGGCATGAGTTGACACTGATAACAGAAAGCGCTAAAGGAGAGATATACATAATAGGCGACTTCAATAGTAGAGTTGGAACAAGAGATGAGTTATACACAAGATGCATAGGACAGTATGGAGAGCAGACTAGAAATAATAATGGGAGAAGAATGCTTGAATTTTGCACTATCCACAACTTGATTATAACTAACACATTTTTTAAGCACAAAGATATCCATATGTACACAAGAGAAGTAAAGAGCCGTAACGAAAAATCCATAATTGACTATGTACTAGTTGAAAGCAACGACAGAAAAAAAGTTATGAATACTAAAGTACATAGAGGCCCAGAAATAGGTAGTGATCACTATATGGTTGTTGCAAAGATAAGAGAGAAAACAATAGACATAAAAGTTAATCGACCAGATAATCAAACAATGGTAACGGTGGAGACAATTAATACTTATAAACTCAGAAATAAAGAAACAGCAAGAGACTATGAGAAGAAAGTAAACGAAAAACTCAATAATAAAATAGAAACGAACGAAGAGAATATAAACCAAGCGTGGAATTGGTTTAAACACCTATTACTAGACTCAGCTAAAGAAGTATGCGGAATAAGTAAAACAAATCCCACGAAAAAACAGACAGCTTGGTGGACAGAACAAATAAAAACACAAGTAAAAGCTAAGAAAAAAGCTTGGAAACAATATCTGCAAAACAAGACAAACGAATACTACAACATTTATAAAAATGAAAGAAAAAAAGTAAAGCTACTAGTAACTGCAGCTAAAAAGGAAACATGGACAAAATTTGGTGATAAAATGGAACAAGACAGTAAAAGTAATCAAAAGCTCTTCTATAGAACACTAAAAACATTAAGAACAGAGAACAAACAAAAAGTACACAATATTAAGAGTAAAAATGGAAACTTATTAGCAGAACCAACTCAAATAATGAATAGATGGCAAGAATACTTTGAAGAACTATTGAACCATGACAACAATGCAGAAACCAATACTGAACCAGAAGAAACACCTGAAGAAAATGTAGAAGAACCAATAACATTAGAAGAACTACAAGAAGCCTTAAAACAGCTAAAATATGGAAAAGCTCCGGGAATTGACAAAGTAACGGTGGAAATAATAAGAAACATGGGACAACAAGGTACTGAAATACTACTAGAAATAATGAATAAAGTATGGAAAGATGATATATTACCAGAGGACTGGAAAACCGCATTGATAGTTCCCATACATAAGAAAGGTGACAAAAGAGAATGTAATAACTACAGAGGATTGACATTGCTATGTGTATCCATGAAAATATTAGAGAAAATCATAGATAAACGAATAAGAATAATCGCGGAAGATACACTAGACGAGTCACAAAGTGGTTTCAGAAGCGGAAGGAGCATACAAGATCATATATTCACGCTAAAACAAATAGGCGAAAAAGCGCTTCAAGAGAAAAAGAACATATACTTAGCCTTCTTAGACCTAGAAAAGGCCTTCGACAAAGTACCCAGACAGAGAGTGTGGAAAGTGCTAAGAGAGAAAGGTGTAGGACATAAAATGATACGAATCATCCAGAAAATATATAGTCAGAATGTGAACTCGGTGATTAGTAACAACATAGATCAAACACTTTCACAGTAACAGGTGGACTAAGACAAGGCGGAGCTCTTAGCCCAACGCTGTTTATATTGTTTATGGACCAAATAATTAAAAGATGCACAATAGAAAGCAGAAAATTAAATGTTGGACACAGATATCTTCGTAGCGTAGAAATATCAGAAGGAGTGTTTGCAGACGACTTGGTGTTAATTGCAAGAAATGAAAAAGATTTACAACACAACATTGAAATATGGAACAGAGTATTCATCGAAAATGAAATGGTAATTAACAAAAGCAAGACCAAAGTACTACAGATCGGTGAAGAGAGACAGGAGCTAAGAATAGAAATTGAAGGAACACAAATTGAACAAGTGAAAACTTTCTCTTATCTAGGTGTAATAATTGACCAGGTAGGCACTCAAGATGCTGAAGTAAACAATAGAATAGACAAAACAATAAAGCTGTACCATACAATGAATAAAAAATTTATCAGTAGAAAAGAAATTTCAAGAGAAACAAAAATAAAAGTGTTCAAATCAATCTATAGACCAGTACTAACCTTCGGCAGCGAATCTTGGGTCTTAACAAACCGACAAAAAAGCAAGATCCAAGCCATGGAAATGAAGTTCCTGAGAAGAGTAAAAGGCGTCACTAAATTAGACCGACTACGGAATGTAGACATAAGAAGAGAGTTAAAAATACCATCCACATTGGAGTATATAGAGCAAAGACAATTATGTTGGTGGGGACATCTACAACGAATGAAAGAAACTAGACCAGTTCGAAGAGTATGGGAAGCAAAAATATCAAAAAATAGGAAGAGAGGAAGACCCAGACAAACATGGGATAAAGCAATAGGAGCCATTCTGCAAAAGAAAAGATCAAACTGGACAGATGCCAAAGCGATAGCACAAGACAGAAAAGAGTGGAAAAAATTTGTATATAGATAACTGATACTTTTATAGAATTAATGAAATTAATTTTAGAAATGTAGAATTAGATGTAAAAGTGTAATTTGTATATTTGTAAGTACCTATGTAAAACTAGATATGTTAATTTGGTAGATTAATGTTGCAACCCTACACCATTGTATGGTAGAAGGGATATGATTATATATATATATATATATATATATATATATATATATATATATATATATATATATATATATATATATATAACGTGATCGTTACATAACGGTTCTTCGTCGTGTTGAAACAAACCTATATTAAAAAAGTTGTGATGACTTTTTCTCGAAAATTGATTTTTTTTTGTTATTTCACGTGAAAATATTCTATTTGGAATTTGACGAATAAGAACCTACATTTCATGACCTACTGGGTTTAAAGACTGCGTATATACACCATATTTTTCACTTTTTGTATAAGCTATATTTTTACTAAGAATATTTTTTCGATAGCATACTTACTTTTTGAGGTATTTGCGAAAAACCGTCTCAAAACGTGTTTTTTTTTTTGAAAAATGAACACATTCACCATTCACTCACAAGTAATTCGCAAAGTATTGACTTAGTGAATGACTCATGAGCTGGAGAGAAGAATCGGTCTTGGGTGGGCAGCATTTGGAAAACTGAGAGAAACTTTTAAAAGTGAGTTGCCCACATGCCTAAAGAGAAAGGTATTTGATCAGTGCGTCCTCCCTGTCTTGACGTACGGATCAGAAACACTTACCTTAACTAAAGCCTCGTCTACCAAACTAAGAGTCACGCAGAGAAGAATGGAGCGATCAATGTTAGGAATAACTCTGCGAGACAAAATCAGAAACGAAGAAATCAGGAGAAGAACAAAGGTGACTGACGTCATCGAGACGATAGCCAGGTTAAAGTGGAGATGGGCAGGACACATAGTCAGAATGACAGATGGGCGATGGACGAAAAGGTTATTGGAATGGAGGCCAAGAGAAGACAAGAGAAGCGTCGGTCGACCGCCTACAAGATGGACTGACGACTTAAAAAAGGTAAATAAAAACTGAATGAGAGCGGCGCAGGATAGATGGGGTTGGAAACGAGGGGAGGAGGCCTATGTTCAACAGTGGACTTTTGAAGCTGGATTATGATGACTTAGTGAAAAAACTCTATAGAACTTATAGGTTGCTTAGAACTACGCCCGGTTTCATAATCAACAGTGAACATTAACCAAAGTTCACTTTAAAGTGGACATTTACCCATACGAATTGCATTGATAAAGGTACCAACTTTTACCACTACCAAAATTTAAAGTCCACTTTAACTGATTATGAAACCGAGCGCTAGTTAGTTTATCCAATTCCTGACTTATCTTGAACGCATGTTTTTCACTCGAGAAGGGGTAAAAAATACTTAGGGCAGAAGCGCACATCGGCACAATATGTATCACTCTTTTTTTGTTTGACATGTTAGCTATGTGTATGCGAAATTTTATCTCAATAAGAGCATCTCATACCTAGGGCAGAAGGGCACATCGGCACAATATGTATCACTTTTTTTGTTTGACATGTTAGCTAGGTGTATGCCAAATTTCATCTCAATCCGAGCAGTTCTTTAAAATGTACAGCAAAAACCGTGAATAAATGGACTATAAATTAGCTTGAGTTTTTATGATATATTTTATGATATAATATGATGATTTATATTTAATGTTTTGGGTTGGGCCCGCATCCCAACTGGAACCAGGGCCCGCTTATCTATCAGTACGCTAATGATTGTCGGATTAAGGGAATTTTGTTAAATTTTCTTAAAATTATCTGAAGAATTTCCGGTCTTCGTTTATCGGGAGAGTTTGTGGACACCCTGTATATGTATATGATTATTAAATTGTTGGACATCTTGGATTTTAAAGCACCCTATGTAACGCACAGCTGCCACAGCTGAATGTGGCTGCATTTTTATGTTTGTGCATCACAGTGTTGCCATGCTGTTTTCTATATATTTCTTTCATAATTTCAATGTTAAATATACCTACAAGAATAATAGAATAATAACATTTACTTCTCCGTCATTATACTAGGTATAATGATAAATGAGGTGTCAAATTAAAGCTTATAATCCAAGGATAGTACTAAAGGTAAGAAATTAGACCTAGGTTGTCTGTCCGTCTGTCTGTCTGACCGCGAATATAACTCCTCCGTTACTATACCAGGTAGAATGACAAATGAGGTGTCAAATTAAAGCTTATAATACAAGTATGGTACTAAAGGTGAGAAATTTGACATAGGCTGTCTGTCCGCCTGTCCGTCCAACCACGAATATAACTCATCCGTCACTATAGCAGGTAGAATGACAAATGTGGTGTCAAATGAAAGCTTATAATACAAGGATGGTAGTAAAGGTGAGAAATTTGACATAGGCTGTCTGTCCGCCTGTCCGTCCAACCACGAATATAACTCATCCGTCACTATAGCAGGTAGTATGACAAATGAGGTGTCAAATGAAAGCTTATAATACAAGGATGGTACTAAAGGTGAGAAATTTGACATAGGCTGTCTGTCCGCCTGTCCGTCCAACCACGAATATAACTCATCCGTCACTATAGCAGGTAGAATGACAAATGAGGTGTCAAATGAAAGTTTATAATCCAAGGATAGTAGTAAAGGTGAGAAATTAGACCTAGGTTGTCTGTCCGTCTGTCTGTCTGTCCGCGAATATAACTCCTCCGTCACTATACCAGGTCGGACGAACAGGCGGACAGACAGCCTATGTCAAACTTCTCATCTTTAGTACCATCCTTGGATTATAGGCTTTCATTTGACACCTCATTTGTCATTCTACCTGGTACAGTGACGAAGGAATCATATACGCGGTCGGGCAGACAGACGGACAGACAGCCTAGGTTAAATTTCTCACCTTTAGTACCATCCTTGGATAAGCTTTCATTTGACACCTCATTTGTCATTCTACCTGGTATAATGACGAAGGAGTTGAGTTTGCAAACAGACAGACAAGACGGACGGACGGACAGACGGACGTGAACAATTCAATGTTTTCACATTTTTTCAAAATTGGTGAAAACAACAACATAATAAACTTTACTTAATTGGTGTTTCAAAACTACTTACTTTTAACACATTAGGTACACAATATTACAAGGTTTCTAGCAAGTTAAACGTCACAATGATTTAAAATAATCAAGTAAAAACCTATATATACATAACATATTAGAACATACCTAAAATACACAAAAATGATACATTTCACACACAAATATAATATCACAAAAAATTGTAACGTGATAGTATGAAAAAATAGAGGATACGGCAACGGTGTTACATGTGACGGTCGGCCCGGGTCGGATTCAATGCCAATATCTACACAGACATATATTAGGGTGCTTTAAAATCCAAGATGTCCAAATTGTTTTGGGCTCAACTTGATAAAACCGAAACGCCGCGTTTTAAGTTACCAAGGCACAAATGGTATCGTAGACATGCAAGCTCGTATTTAACAGGTAAATCGCGGCGAAAGCGCTGACAAAGCGTCCGCATGTGTACAAAGCCTAAGGGATGTGCCAAATATTATGTTGGAACTGCGGCATGCTAACGCCTCATTTAGTGAATTAAATGAAGTATATATATTATAAAAGCTTGTAGCAGGCCGTTTCAGGCCCATAGCTTAGTAATTCTCTTCCATCTCCTTCTGTCTCTAGCCTCTATCCTCCAATTTTCTATCTGCTTTTCTTGTAGGTCTTCCGCAACTGCTTCCTTCCATCTCCTCCACGGTCTGCCTCTTTTCCTATTATCTTCCGGTGTTTTCCATGCTATGTTTTACCTCTCTACTGTCCTCAATTCTATCAAGATGACCTAACCACTGCAATCTTCTAGCTTTGACAAAATCACTTATTCTCCCTCCGCCGAACATTTCATAAATGTCAGCATTTGTTCTTCGCTCCCATCCTATGTCTGTCAACTTTCCTCCAAAAATTCTTCTCAATATTCGTCGTTCCCATATTTCAATTTTCTGTTGTGGTTTCTTTGTTAACACCCATGTCCCGCACCCATACGTCATAGTAGGTCGCAGGACAGTTTTATACACTTTTTTTTATTTTTTATATACGTATTTTTGTATTTCTCGATACCTCTTTGGAACTTATTATTCTTTGCAAACTGCCCGCACACCTGTTTTCTTTTGCTATACATGTAATCCTCCACCTCTTCAGTTTCGAGAATGTCTCTCCCTATTGCAATTTCCATATTTAGTTTTCTGTTTACCCTTTGCTTCTTCTTCAGCTCCATGTATTTTGTTTTATTTATATTTACTGTAATCCCATATTTTCTGCGGCCTCTAGAAGATTCTTAGCTATTTTTCTATAATTCTTTTCTACTCCTAGCCAAAAGTACATCAACAGCATAGACTAGACACTGGTGGCTCTCATCAAATATTGTTCCTGCTCTATTCATGCTGCTGTCTCTTATTATCTTTTCAAAGGAAAAATTAAACAGCGTGGTGGATAGAGGGTCCCCTTGTCTTACACCTTTCTGAACTCTAAAGTATTGACTCTTCTTTCCATTAATCTTAACTGCGCTTGTAATGTTCTGGATCGTCATATGTACCAGTCTGTGAATAAAGTAGCTATGTTTAATATAATTTATTAAACAATGGATATATCGCTTCGTGTAAAATAGGTAAAGCTAATTTTCAGTAGTAATTGTACAAGAGCTCTAAAATTATCGAATTTTTCCCGAGTGACAATTTGGCAGTTTTAATCTCACGACCCGAAGGGGAGTGAAATTATATCAAAGTGGCATGAGGGAAACAATTCGATAATAATTTTAAAGATCGAGTGCAATTTGCTGCGATTATTTCATGAATAAAATTGTTCAAAACCAAAATTTTATTGTAATTTATTTATGTAAGTACAAATTACTACAGTTAAACACACAGTTGTTATAAATATTTGACGGTTGAAAGTCATCACTTTTATAACTTTTAAAACTGTAATTGTCATTTTTTCGTAGCAACGAAGGGCATCTGATGTAATATACTTGACGACGGGATATTATCAAAAATTATCACTTTAATTTTTATTTCTTGAGTTCTCGATTGGTCAGAATCTCCTTTGAATGAAATAATCTCAAATATTACTATGGATTGTCATCAGTTTAGTTTTTGAAGGGTTCACGGAGAGGTTCTCTTTCAGACACCAGTTCTCTGTGTAATGAAGAACATATCGCATCTGATCCGCAACAGTGCTATGGGAAAATTTCCCCTAGTTACTACTAAAATATCGTCTGTGAAACCCTGGACCCAGTTGCCCTCAGATTTATGGCATCTTCGTACGTATTTGTGGATATTATTCTGCTCTGAAGCATCTCAATAATTCACTTGCATGTTATGTTGTTGATTTTCTTTCTCTACAGTGCGCTTTGTATATAGAGTCGATTTAGGTATTTAGGTATATAGATCAAATGCACCTTCTATATATAAAAATGCAGCACGGGCGACTTCTTTCTGATGCAGACTCCTTTCGAGTTCCAACACTAGATTGTGCAGGGCGGTTTCACCTAATTTCCCTGCCTGATACGCCCATTGCCGTTGATG
Source organism: Diabrotica virgifera virgifera (assembly GCF_917563875.1). Classification (NCBI taxonomy): domain Eukaryota; kingdom Metazoa; phylum Arthropoda; class Insecta; order Coleoptera; family Chrysomelidae; genus Diabrotica; species Diabrotica virgifera. The sequence goes on from NC_065451.1 coordinate 76,417,572, forward strand.
CAGTGAATTTTCATTTAGATTGTGTTTCTTGATGTGTTCATTCAATATTTTATCCATGGTTTTCAACATGAATGAGGTCAGACTTATAAGGCTTGTAGGATTTTGCTAAGGTGTAATCTGTTTTTCCTGGTTTGGGAATAAACGCCACCCTTGCCCTTCTCCATGCTTTGGGAATGTATCCCAGAGCATGGCTAGCTCTAAATATTGTGATCAGAGGATGATTATTTCCAGATCCTCCAGAAGCTTAGGAAATATACCATCCGGTCCCGCAGTTTTATAATGTTCAAAAGTTTCAATAGCCCATCTGACCTTGTGAGAACCAAAGATCTCGTCAGAGGTCAGCCAGTTCATTCTGGTTGGACTATTGTTTGCTTGATAATTGTTATCAGTCAATTGCGTCGACCTCGGGAAGTGAACACTTAAAAGATGCTCTACGGCTTCCTTCTCTGTGTCCGTATACTTCCCATTAGACAATTTCATTGACTTGGGTTTGTTAATGTTATCTCTTTTGAGGATTCTGTTAAACCTGGCGCTTTCAGATACACTTTCAATGTTCTCACAGAATTCTCTCCAGGATCTTTCCTTAGCGGATTGGATTTTCTTATTATAGGTTTTCAGTTTATCCTTATATGCTTCCCAATCACCTGATTGCTTCGCCCTATTAAAGTGTCGTCCTGTTTCTGAGATCAGACAGCTCCTTATTCCACCAAGTTACTTATGTGTGAGGACGACTTTCTTTTAACGGGCAGTTTTCCTCATATAAGAAGACTATTGCATATTGCAACCAACTAGTCTACTGCCATCTGAACGTTGTTTTTTTGTCTTTTAGGATAATTTCGTACCCTTGTTCCAAGATCCCTCTTGATTCCCAATCGGTCACCTTAGGGTCTCGATAGAACCTTGGTTCCAGTTCAACTGAATTTATCTCAAAGCATACGTTTGCATGATCCAATAAGGATAACGCATCCGACACATGCCAGTCGGACATTATGTTCCCAATCCCCATAGAGCATAGGCTTAGGTCGATCAGTGATCCCACACTCACTCTTTTTTTTCTATATTAAGAAGTCCAAAAATATATAAAAACTTTTTAAAAAGTCAGTAAGTCAGTACAACTATAAACTCACTTTTGTCTCTGTTCTCACAACTTTCAAAACGCAACGATAACTATAAAAATAAAAATGACAACAAGCAAGCAAGCAAGCAATTTGATTCAATCCGATCTGTGGGAGATGTCCACCCTATCGAAAAAGTACATTCGGGTGTAACAATTCATTGGGGGGAGGTGTTTTGACCCGAGTAAAAACAGGGATCACCCCACCTCGCTCCAATGCCCCAGGCCATCCCTTTCCTCCCCATAGCACGCTGATGCGCGATGGGGGCACAACTATCGTAGCCAGATGCTCTTCACAATGGAACACTGGGTAATAAGAAACCAATGTGGTGCCCTAATCGAATTCAAAACTAGGCCAACGTGAAGCGCTCTATGCCTTTAGCTTCTAATTACTTATCCGCGGAACTAAAAATTGCTTGCTTGGGCCCCAAGTCATTGTACCAAGCCCCACTGAGCTCAGTTCAATGGCTTGGTGCTCAAGTATTTTTTTGTTTTTATGTTTTTTATATTTTTTTGGTGGCTTACGCCTTTTTATTTTTTATATTTTTTTGGGGCTTGCGCCTTATATTTTTCTATAGGCTGACTTTACCTGATCGTGATGTTGGACCTACGATTTGGTTACGTGTTTCTTCGGCACTTGGTGTTTTCGAGCTACGAACTATCTGCTTTTACTTATTTTTACTTCATTATCACTTTACTTTCGCTCTCTCTTTATGTCTCCCTTTAGTTACTTAATTTATTTCCCTTTATTTTCACTTTATTTTCTTTACTTTATTCCACTATTTGTTGTTTAGGACGTTTGTGCTTCCATCGGTGGAAAGCATCATACCCTAACATCTCTCGCAGTATGGGATTTGGGTGGTACTCCAGCTCCGCGAATTTGACCCTCGCCTTGTCTGTCATCATTTCGGTGACTCTCACCTGTTGTAGTTCTCTGAACAGGAATCTTTCAGCGACGTATCTCGGAACTCTGGCTGCTTCTCTTAGGCTGCTGTTGTGGACCGCTTGTATCTTCTTTTTATGAGTTTTGCATACTTGTCCCCATGCGAGAGATGCGTATGTTAATACCGGTAATATTATGCTGTTTATTAATCTTAACCTCGTTTTTAGTTTTAATTTACTTTTTCTGCCTGAGAGCCCTCTTAATGTTGCTCTTGCCATGTTGGCCTTCTGGACTGTGGCTTCTACTTGTTTTTGGAAGGTTAATCCTTTATCCATGATGACTCCCAGGTATTTAGCTTCATTTTTCCACTCGATGGGGTTGTTCTGCACCGTCAGTTGTTCTTCTGGCTGTTGTCTTCCTTTCTTGTATAGTACCGTTTGCATATTTTCGGAGTTGATGGTTATCTTCCACTTTATACTCCATTACTCGATGTCTTCTAACGCTGTTTGCAGGTTGGTCACTGCTATATCTACGTTTCTACGTTTGGCCGCTATCGCTGTGTAGTGGGCGTAAAGGCTCATAAGGCTACCTGGTGTTCTAGGTACGTCAGCGGTGTATACTGTGTACAGCAGAGGTGACAGGACTGCTCCCTGTGGCACTCCAGCCTCCGGGTTTCCGAGCTCGGACAGGACTTGCATTTTGTATATGAGCCCCCTATGTCATACTCTGTCGAAAGCTTAGCTTACGTCCAGGAATGCTGCTCCAGTGTACTGCTTGTCGTTGAATCCAGCTGCTATGTACTCAGTTAACCTGAGTACTTGTAGCTCACTGGAGTGCTCTGCTCTGAATCCTAATTGAGCTTCTGGGATTATCTCTAATCTGTTTGTTTCCGCTTGCAGTCTGCTGAGAATAATTCTTTTCACTATCTTGCTGATCGCTGGGAGTAAGCTTATTGGCCTGTAGTTCTGCGGGAATGTGTGGTTCTTGCCAGGTTTTGGAATCATTATGACATGGGCCTCTTTCCATCTGTTCGGGAATATTTTATATCTTAGTATCGCGTTCGCTATGTTTGTAAAATACACTATAGCTCTTATAGGCAAGTACTTTAGGGCTCTATTTGTTATTTCGTCTAGACCAGGCGCTTTTCTCGGTGAACTGTTTTTTATATGTTCATTTATTTCTTCCGGTGATGTTGGGGGGATGATGTCTTCTGGATCCTCTGGTCTTTCTTCTTGCTCTTCAACTTCTTCCATGAAGTCTACGTCCTCGTCTGGGTGATAGTTTAACCTGCATTCTCTTTCGAGTGTGGACCTCATCACCTCTGCTTTTTCTTCTATGGTATATACCATGCCGTTTTCTCCATGTAATAGGGGGATGGGTTTTCTGTCGCTTCTTATCATTTCCTGGAGCTTCCAAACATTTTTCATGTTTGAGTCTAGTTCTTCCATCTCTTGTACGAAGTTGTCCCATTTTTCGCTGCGGTGTTGTCAAAGAGCCGTTTTGACCTTTCTGTTTAATGTTTGCTCAGGTTTTGTCTACTCGGTTTCTTGTTCTTCTGGCTATTTGCTTCGCTCTGTTTTTTCCCTTATCAAGTCTTGTACTTCTTGTGGTATGTTTTTGAACCTTCCCGTGTGGATCTCGACTTCTTCATCTGCTGTGCTGTTTCTAATTGCTTCTTGGATGATGTTTTCTAGCTCTAGGACTTTTTCTTCTATTTGTTGTGGGTTATTTATAACTGGCACTATATTTATTCCTTCACTCACTAATCTTTTATAATTTGTCCACTTTATTTTCTTTTTTATTCTTTTCGGCGGGTTTGTTTCTTCCCATGTTCCTTGTTCTAGTAGAATGGGGTTGTGGTCTGTTGTTCCTTCGTTTAGGGTGATTAGTTCTGCTTGTAGTCCTAGGTTTTTAGCCACAACGATGTCAATGTGGGTGGAAGTCCATTTCCTGGGAAATGTGTTGGTTCTTCTGGGCTCATTGCCACTGTGTCTTCGTTATTTTCTATATAGCTATGTAGTAGTCGTCCGTTTCTGTTCGTAGCTCTATCGTTCCAGTTGGGGGATCTCGCATTTAGGTCTCCTATTATTATCGATGTTTCGGCGATGTTTAGGCACGCATCTAGAACATCGTCCATTAATGGGTCTTGCGGTCTTACGTAGGCTGATGTAATTCTGACTGCGCCTTGCCTCATTTTCACTTGTATTGTTGTTGCCTCCATGTTTACCAGTGGTGGGGTCGTGAATCTTGTGTTTAATTCCCTTCTTGACTAGGATGGCCGTTCCTCATGATCTTCTTGTGAGGTCGTTCCTATATACATCGTACCCAGGAAACTTAAAAATGACAACAATACATTCTTTAACCACAGCCGCCATATTGAATTATTTTTGACATGTCATTGGAAGTCCCAATCAGAGCGAACGTATAACGTATTTGGGCGTAGCACTAACAATTTTTGATGAATTCGCGCTCATTTACATTTACTCCCAATCGCGCCTAAAAAAGTATAATTTCAAAAAGAAGAAAGTACACAAACAGAATAACTGCCTCTGTAATCCAAAACCTAAAATGAAAGAATGAGGAAAAAAATTACTATTATTAATTTACACTTTTTCGAAGCTACAGCTCATTTAAAATTAAACACATTATCTGAATTTACACGTTGTTTATAATCACATTGTGTTAATTCTGCCATCTTTTTATAGTCCCTCCAAGAATCACCTTAAATTCGACTAAATTAGTAGTCTATCCAGGTGAACATGCTTATATCAACTGCAGCGCCACTGGTGACCAACCCATCAAAATCTCCTGGACGTTTTTTGGAAGTGACATGCCCACTTCTGTTACCACTAAAGACGGATACATTAGCTTCAACAGAAGGTCAAAAAATCAAAAATTGATTAGTTGTCAATTTTGTACTTTTTGCTAAAAAACCTTATTTTAACTTTGTGACACTAAGTATGCCCCAAACACGGTGGGCGACATTTTAATGTGGCACGCCTATGGACAACAAAGGCAAAAAATATGTATTATGACAAATTTAACAAAATATAAAAATATACTTTGTGCTACTTAACTTTTGATATACCTCGGAAGCTCTAAGTCTTCAGAGACCTAGGGGTGTGGATTCTTAATAGATGTTAAATAAAATTGACACTCAATTGCTCGGGGGGCGCCATAATTAAAAAAAGAAAATATAAAATATCATATATGTTTACTAAAAAAAAATATTAAACTAAGATGCCGGTTATTTGAAATATCTGTACTTACCGTAGGCTACTTTCATTTGTGATTACTTTATAAGGATAGAGATTGGTAAAGAAAATCTAATAATTAAACATACTTCTTACTTTATTGAAACAAATAAAAATTCAGCAAGGTTGTTATAAAAAAAAAATAAAGTTTCATCAATCCGTGAGAAAACGTAGGAGTTCAACAATAAAAAAAATAGCGCAAGTACCTTGATGTGTTCTTTATCCATAGTCCATCCATGCGGCAGTTACGGTGTTAAACATTGTCCTGATGTTACGACACATTTTTTTGTCACGCACATAACGACACTTAATTTTACAAAGTACAGGTATTAATTATATTAGAGATGAAATTTCATTGTTCGTTTATTGTATGTAACACTGGTATACTATATTATCATTATTGTTATTAATTAAACTTAATTGAAAGGATCGAAGAACTTTTTGAAAAAAGAAAACTAATGGATGTGTTTAATCCATCACTAGGAACATAAAATACGGTCGAGAATTTGGACTCTCCATGACCACAGCAGCCACTTAAGCCTACTTCGGCTCTGGAACAAAAACTCAAAGAAACTGTACTAAATACAAACAACTAATTTTCTCCATTGAACTATTTTCAACAATTTTCTCCGTCAACAAGGCAAAGCCTGCTGACGGAAAGGCACAAACTGCTTATTCTAGCTCTCTAGAACTGATCGCTCCTCTCGACTACTTAGAACTTATCTCGATTATACTTCCAACTCCTCTAACACCCAAAACTCACTCCATCTTCCCATTCTTCTATCCTGCTACCGGTTTTACCAATCAAAAAAATTCGCCAATTTCCACTCTTATCTCAAAACGAATAGAAAAGGTTTAAGCAAACTTCAACTACGCCTTCAAAGGTAATAACTCATTCTCCGTCAAATAGGATTCAATCTACGAAATTCTGATGATTTATGTCTCAGCTCAAATTCTCCCAGGCTTTTTTGCAACGTTCGCAAAATTACACATGTAAACTTGTTGGATTATATAAACACACTCAGAGCCCCTCATCTGCAACGGTATGTACTATGTAAACCAATCAGTCCAAAGCATCATATTTTCGACGCCAAAAATACATTAGCAAAAAGATTTACGAGTCTCATTTCTTTGACGGCAAAAATTCAACTTTAGATAAAAACAGAGATACGAATACGCATGAGAATCAAGAATTAATTACGTAATAATACAGATTCATGAGAAATGAAAAATAATCACACATTTCCACGTGACAAATAAACACAATTTCTGAAACGGATTTAGTAAAAAGGATGGAGCAAAAATATAACGACTTTCGAACCGTTATAACTTAAATTAAATTTAAATCAGTTAGTTTTTGTTAGTTTTTGAAGGCATTACTAAAAAGAAGTCAGGGTTCTATGGGTTGACCAGCCTTTGGTTTCTTTTCGGCAATAATTGGCCTCTTTTGTGTTCTGTTTTGACATTCGATTTTTTATTTCTGGTTGAACATATTAAAACTCATTAAACTACTTCTGTAAATATATTGAGTGATAGTGATAGTGTTAAATAATATAAAATGAGTAAAGTTCTTGAAGTAAAACCACCCGATCCTCCTCCAGACGATCTTCAAGATATTAACATGCAAGTGTGGGATTCATCCATACTAAATACACATCAAAATCATAATGTAAGTACACCAAATTCAATTAACGAGCAATCTGATCTTTTGAAAGACGGCAATTCATCTCAATCCCAACCTGAAAAGCAGAAACAGGTATTTAAGTATGGCCCAGATGATCAGGGACCCTATCATGTTTATGTGGAAAATAACCAAACACATTTTACAGGTAGACTAAACGCTTTAAGAGTCGGGGATATAATTGTATCAAACTATCCAGAACTAGACAATAAGATTTTGAGTTTCGATTCAATAGGTCGCAATAGAATTCGCATTAAAATAAAGATCCAAAAACGCTTATTACCATATCAGCAACCAAGGGCGGATCCAGGACCGATTTTCGGGAGGGGCCATGCACTTTTTTGGAGGGTGATCTGGGGGTTTGGTGGTAATTTTTAAAAATTTGGGCTACAATGGTGAGTTTAAAGGCACTTTTCACAGACTATTGAGTGCCATAAAGACACTCAAAACTTATCGTTTTTAAAGTACATATTATTAAAGTCAGTACCGATTCCTACACTCATTCTTGATTTGCACTAATTAGGTATTTTTATCTTCTCATAATCGTCAATGAACTTGACAGTTTTCACGAATATTGTTATTGTGTATGTATCTCAAATTTAGAAAAAGCTGTTCCACGTAGGATACGTCGGCCGTTTCGTCAAATATGATAAGGTAAAAATTTGCAATTTGAATCTGATTCATTATTTATTCAATCATTTATTCACCACAACATGTTATCAATTGACTTTGATTAGTGTTACTAATGTATGTTGCTCGGGAAGATTCTGTGGATACATGTTGTTTAAGAGTCTTATCTCGTGATGCTATTTGAAACCTTAACAATTCACTCATTGCTAGGTCCAGCATCTTCTTCCAGAAGCAGACGGCCATCATTACGATGGCCTCTTAGAGGAATAATTTGTCGACCTAAGAACACTATAGAGTCTACTATTGGTCGTAGTTTTTCTCTATTTTCTTGTATCTGTCTAGACCTCTGAGAGTCTATCTGCTTAATGCGATAATCTTTTGCGGGTTGCGATAACTTCATGGTTTTGTATGGTTCCGTCCCATGAGTGTGGCGAAAAATGTTAAAGGTTTCGTGACAAGGCTTTTGGCTGTCATCCCTTTATTGAAACAATATTTTTTATTAGAAAAATAAAACGGAATAGGTATTTGCAAAACAATCCCTTTTTTAATGTTCAAAAGTACCAACGAACTCCTTTGTTCTAAGTGCTGGTGACCCAAGTAACGCTAAATTTCTTTTTTATTCTTTGTGTGTACAGAATATGTAAATTGATACGATTGATGGCTGCCAAAGTCGTTTTAACAAATGTCACTTTGTAAAATTATCAGCATTTTAATTTACAAAACATCCTGTCATTCTTAAAGCTTCCGTTACTGCTTTTGTTCAATTATAGTTCAGAAGACAGCTGTATCCCCTGTTTTGTGCATATATAAGTATGTGTTTAAAACTACAAATATTTAAACTCCTATTTTTTAAATTCTCGGAGGGGGCCATGGCCCCCTCCCTGGAACCGCCCTTGTCAGCAACAAAAACGATAATGTATTTATTGATAACAATTTACATATTTATGTTCCCAAATTTATTATTGTCAGACAGGGTGTAATAAGAGACATTGAGACGGAATTTTCTGAAGATTGCCTTAAAAATAAAATTAAATCATATGATCACCATTTACCATTGGAAGTTTTAAATGTTAAGTGAATAAATCGTAAGGTTACAAAAGATGAAATGACAGAGTTTGTGCCAACTAAATCATGTGTTGTTAGTTTCAAAACACAAATATTACCTAAATATATCATTATTAATAAAGTTATAAAAGAGGTAGAGTCATACAAACAAAAAGTACTACTTTGTTTTAATTATTTGCGTTATGGACACCTCGGAAACCAATGTAAATCTCGACCCAGATGCTATAAATGTAACACAGACCATAACTCGAAAGAGTGCACGGAAGAAGAAATAACACCAAACTGTTTTAGTTGCATGGGAGATCATTTCACCACTAATTTGAAAGATTGCCCGGAATTTCACCGACAAAAATTAATAAAAGAAACTATGTCATCAACCAATATGATTTATCATGATGCTAATAAACAAATTCGTAGAAACTCATATTACTGCCAATCGTTCAACCAATAGTAACAACATTCCAAACCAAAGCATGGCCTTTCAGAATATTTCCATTCCACAACCAACCCGTATTGAGCTTCTACCTTCAAACTCGACTCAACTTCCTTTAACCTTCAATTTCTTCGGAGAATGCTCTTCATACCATACACAAAGACAAAATAAAGTTTATAGCAAACAGTCAACTGTTTCGTTACAGACGCCAGTTAAAAGGCATATACCAAGTAGTCCAGATCCAGTAGAAATAACCCACCGACAGATTATTTCTCAACCTAGGTCCAGATTCTAGTATTATAGCCAGCCAACTCTAGTTATGTTATAAATTTAAACATGTCAGATTTTTCAACTCATCATTCGGAACTAAGTTCAGAAAATATCAAAATTATCTTAGATTTGGTGGCAAACATCTCAACAATTGGAAGAACCAATAATTATAATATTTCCAAAACGGAACTAGAATATATAATTAGTAAACAATTAAATTTAGACTTAGAAAACACATAACACAAATATAACACAAATAATAAATATAATTCAATGGAAGTGCCGATCTGCAGTTTCAAATAAAGAAAACTTGGAATTCCTTCTTCACGAGTATGATGCTGCTCTTGCAGTGTTATCTGAAACTTGGTTCAAAGAGGGAAGTATTACAATTTTAAAAATTACAATATTAGTCGTAAAGACCGTCCAGACGGATATGGAGGGATAGCCATATTAATTAGAGCAAACATTTACTATAAAGAAATAATAATAAATACTAAAGTCAATTTTTCTCATAAATGTATTGCAATTAAGCTGTTACCCAATAAAAAAACCATTCATATAGTTTCATTACATATTGAACCAAGAAAGAAAATAACTCTGCAAGAGTGGAATGAATTTTTTGCTAATGTACCAAAACCTTTTCTAATAGCAGTTGATTTTAATGCCCACCATGTTTCCTGGGGTTGCGAATTTAATGACACATATACGAATATTTTATCTGATGCAGTAAACCAATATAATCTTGTTTTTCTAAATAGCGGATCTCCAACATTAGTTCCTTTAAGTAGTAAGAGCTCAATCGACTTAACCCTGTGCTCTCACGATATTACACAATTTTTTACATGGACCACAATAGAGGACCCACATGGATCAAATCACCTACCCATATTGATTACACTCGATGTTGAAAATGATCATCACTTAGCTGGACCCTCGGAGCACAACACATTGCAGTTAAAAAATGCAAACTGGAATCTAGATGTAGCTAATTTTGAATACAGAGATATAGCTCAAAATTATGAAGAATTACTTTCTGTGATTAATAAAGTTGCAGAAATCGCCACCCCAAGAAAAGTTTCAGGTCGGACTAAGCACCGTAATCACTGCCCGAAGCCTTGGTGGAATGAAACATGTAAAAACGCTGCTTATCAAAGAAAAATAGCTTTTATCAAGTATTAGCAAATTCCAAATAGGGAAAATTTAATAGAATTCAAAAAAATGGATGCTTGCGCCAAACGCCTATTCAAACTCACAAAAAGGCAAAAATGGATTGAGTATTGTGGTCATATCTGCTCATATAGATGTGAAAGCCAGGTAATAGCGCAGAAAACAAGAGTGAAATATTTGACATGACGATTTGAAAATGAACAGAATAATACAGAAGAGAAGAAAAAAGTATACAAACAGAATGACTAACTGTGTTGTCCAAAATCTGAAATGATTGAACAAGGAAAGAAAAATAATATCAATTTACACTTTTTTAAGCTACAGGTCATTTAAAATTAAACACATTATCTTAATTTACACGTTGTCTATAATCATATTGTGTTAACTCTGCCTTCTTTTTATAGTCCCTCCGAGGATCTCCTTGAATTCGACTAAATTAGTAGTCTATCCAGGTGAGCAAGCTTATATCAACTGCAGCGCCACTGGTGATCAACCCATCAAAATATCCTGGAGGTTTTTTGGAAGTGACATGCCCACTTCAGTTACCAATAAAGACGGATACATTAGCTTCAACGATATCCAATTGGAACATGCCGGTACATATGTTTGCGTGGCTACCAATCCAGCTGGTAATTCAAGTGCTAAAGTTGATCTCATCGTTAAAGGTTAGTATTATATAAACAGAATGACTAACTATCTAATCCAAAACTTGAAATGAATGGACAAGGGAAGAAAAAAATACTATTATCCAAATTACACTTTTTTTGAAGCTACAGCTCATTTAAAATTTAACACATTATCTGAATTTTCAGGTTGTTTATAATTACATTGTTTTAATTCTACCTTCTTTGTATAGTCCCTCCAAGGATCTCCTTGAATTCGACTAAATTAGTAGTCTATCCAGGTGAGCATGCTTATATCAACTGCAGCGCCACTGGTTATGAACCCATCAAAATCTCCTGGAGGTCTTTTGGAAGTGACATGCCCACTTCAGTTACCAATAAAGACGGATACATTAGCTTCAACGATATCCAATTGGAACATGCTGGTACATATGTTTGCATGGCTACCAATCCAGCTGGTAATTCAAGTGCTGAAGTTGATCTCATCGTTAAAGGTTGGTACTGTATTCTTGATCAATAGTAAAAAACAATATACTGATAAAACTTTATAATTAAATACAATTTCCATAGCTGTTCATATGAATTTGAAAGCCAGGTAATAACGCAGATAACAAGAGTAAAATATTTGAAATGACGACTTGAAAATAATAAAACGAACAAAAGAATACAGAAAAGAAGAAAAAATTGTACAAACAGAATGACTTGCTATGTAATCCAAAATCTGAAATGAATGAACGAGGAAAAAAATACTATTATCAAGTTACACTTTCTTTAAGCTACAGCTTTAAAATCAAATACATTTTCTGAATTTACACGTTATTTATAATCACATTGTGTTAATTCTACCTTCTTTTGATAGTCCCTTCAACCTCCAAGGATCACCTTGAATTCGACCAAATTAGTAGCCTATCCAGGTGAGCATGCTTATATCAGCTGCAGTATTGTATGCAGTACTGCAGCCAACTGCAGTATGAGATGAAATTAAGAGAAGACCAATAATCATAATGCAATGAAAATGAAAAATTTAAAAGAAAAGAACGAGGAACTCAGAAATGAAAATTAAGATATAAAAGCAGAATTAACACAAATAGAACAGAATATGGAATGGATCGATAAAGAAAAAAGGAAAAATAATAGTGTTCTAAGCGGCCTGAATATTGATACAAGAAATCAAGCAGATTTCAAAATAGCCGTGGAGAACTTTTTTCAAACCAATCTACAGCTAGATATAAACGTCAGAACTGTAATAAAAATAGGAGAATCCCACTATCTCATCCAATTATATAATGGCGAAGACAAGCAAACAGTCATGGAAAACAAATATAAACTAAAGAACCTAAGAAATCAACAAATCTTCCTAAACAATGATATGGCGAAACAAGAGAGGAAAATGCACAAACAGCTTCGAGAACTTGCTAAAGACGAAAAACAAAAGAGAAAAGAAGTTAAAATAGGATTTAATAAAGTTACAATAAATGGGGAGGAGTGGAGATGGAATAGAGTAAACGAGAAAATTGAGAAATATGTTCCAAAAAACTAAGGAAACAACAAACGACAGATAGTAAAGAGGATGACGACAACGCAAAGACAACGGAATGGAATTTGGATAAAGAAAAACATACAGAAGGAAAGTATAATCAACAAGAAAATGGACAAAAAAAGGACACTGAAAAAACAGCTAACATGATTGACGTGGAATTAAAACAATAATAAGACGCAAAAACTAGAATAAATGAAAATAACAACTTGAAAATTGGTACATGGAATTTAACATCCCTTAAGCGTCGTTTAAACACAACGACAAGTCACAGCAACTAGTTGTGATGACAAGTTGAAACGCTGTTTAGACGCTGCGATTCAATGCGATACCACCTTCAACCCAACTCCAACTTTGATAAGTTGTGCGATGCACCGTTTACACACAATGATAAGTTGCAACAACTCGATTGACCTTGATAAGTTGTTTGATTTATCGCTGTGTTTAAACGATCCTTTAGAGGAAAGGAATGCGAATTAGTGCAAGAAATGGAAGAATTTAAAATGCAAAAAAGTGGTATTAGCGAAACAATGAAAAAAAAAATGAAAAAAATGTAATCGATGGTAATAGCCGAGAGATGCCAAACTCTGTAATCTTTGAAACTGCTATAGGCCCAAAACGGTTAACAAACAATGTAGAAATAGCTAGTAGCAGTTTCAATGAGTATTTTGTTGAAAGCATTGAAAGTATTGTTCAAAGTATTGAGAATTCTGAAACATGGTGTAATATAAATAATAATCTATTTTTAAATTTTGATAAATTTGAAGAGCTTTCAATACATGATTTGAGAAAAATTGTTGGCAATTTGGATAATAAATTCTCACTACACGAAACGTTAAACTGCAGAATGGTAAAGGAAGTTTTTGAAACCATTGGGCACGTTATGTTAAATTTAATTAATACATCTCTTGCTACGGGTAAAATTCCTGAAGTATTAAAAATAAGTACTATCACCCCTATACAAAAAATACCCAATACTACAAAAGCTGAAGAATTTAGACCAATCAATACTTTGCCTCCTATAGAAAAACTGTTAGAAATTGCTGTTTATGAACAATTATTGGAACATGTAACAAAAAATAAAATTTTAATTAATAAAATCAATCAGGATTTCGTACACAATTCTCTTGTGAATCAGCATTACAAGTTACATTATGTCACATAAAGAGTAATTTAGATAAAAATAAGTACGTAGTCGGTGTATTTCTAGATTTAAAAAGAGCTTTTGAGACCATCGACAGGACAATATTGATATCAAAACTTAAACAGTATGGTATAGGACAGGGGTGGGCAAATACTTTTAAGCGCGGGCCAAAATGAAATTTTCAAAATGTCTCCCGGGCCGGAGACCTAGTATGTACGCTGCGCACACGCTAATGTTTTTGGTGGAGGTTTTTCTCCGCCCAAGAAAGTTTTTTGACATAAATACTATACGTACCATTCTAAAGCATTTGGACAAATAAATTTGACTGTTAATAATACTAAAAAATGAAATTCAGAAATTCAAAAGCAGCCTTTTTGAAGATGAGGAAATTTCTGAGCAACCAAAGATTCAATCTGCAAATATGATATCGGATGGTAAAATGTTAGGCCAAGTCAACCATCATAGTCGAAATTCAAAGGTGTCAGCTGATCTAATGGTCATGTAGAAAAAATAGACGACGACAGGCTGCCAAAAAATTTTTTAAAATGAACGCCAAGGAAAGAAGGAAGAGAGGAAAGCCGAAACAATCCTGGCTGGGTGGCATTCAGAAGACAATGTCGGAAAGGAACGTTCACCCTGGCGAATGCAACCTATAAGAACTCACCCTATAAAAAACCCAGAATGATAATAAAAATGTTATGTCCACTCTCTTCTTCTTTGTTGGATTGTTAATGCTCACTTACTAAGAAAGCTGGAAGCTTTTGAGATGTGTATTTTTAGGAGAATTTTGAAAATACCATGGACCGATCATACTACGTACGAAATGGTGTTGCACAGAATGGAAGAGGAACAGAGAACTTTGACCATCATTAATGGGAGAAGTGCTAATAAATGATAAGTACGTTGTTGTAAGTTGTTGCATCAGCTGATTATGAAGGGTGAAATCGAAGAAAAAGGGTCCTGGTAGACGACAAATACCCTGGTCGAAAAATATTCGTGCCTGGACCGGGTTAACCCGGGAGTAGTCGCCCTCACTTCTGTAACGTGAACAGTCGCGTGTTAGATTTCATCTCACAATACGAATTTACAACAAATTTTTATTTTATAGTATTTTTATTTACTTGCTATGTTAGAAATATTATTTCTAACAATTATTAAAGCTAATTGGCTCTCCCCGAAGCCATAAATTCCACAAAAAAATACCTACGCATTCCTACGTATTATTACATACACCCTTCCTCGAGGCACTTACGAAATTTTTTCAAAATTGCAAAATTTTTCATCGTTATCGCGAAAAAGGATAAAATGTGAGATTCTATCTAACGGCGCGGCTACTCGCGGGTTAAACACACAGACGCTTTTAAGAAAAGCAGAAGATAGAGATTCATTATTTATATTAACACTACGAACACTAATACTGTTGATTTCAACAAAATCGCATAAAAGAGATTAAGAGCGTAGGCGCAAAATTTCGGACCAATGCTTTTTAAATGCATTCCTTTTTTTTCGAATCGTGAGAAAACTAATAAATATTTAAAAAAAAATTGAAACGCAGAATGAAAGATCACATTATTTCCGAGGGCCAAAAGTCCCTTAGAATAAACAAAATGTTTCTTTGGAATGATATATTTGAAGTTAAAAAATCACAGTAATTTTTTTTTCTTTTTTGTTTACCCCTGCGACTTACTAAAATAAGCATTGTAGAAGTTCTCAGGGACTTTCGGCCATCGGCAGTATAATTTTCTCAGGATTCGAAAAAAATTAATCCATTGCGCCTATCCTCTTAAAAAAAAAGCTTGCGGGATTTTTCAACGGGACGGATAAAATAAGCAAAAGGGCCGGATCCGGCCCGCGGGCCGCCTTTTGCCCACCCCTGGTATAGGAGGTGCAGTAATTGCATGGTTAGAAAATTATTTAGAATATCGCAAACAGAAAGTACGTTTTAAAACCAATTATCATCTGAAATGGATAGTAATACAGGCATTCCTCAAGGCAGTGTACTAGGCCCTCTTTTATTTATTCTGTACATTAACGATATCGATATTTTTGTAAATTGTGAGTTTATTAACCTTTTTGCCGATGATACCCTAATCTGTTGTAGTGATGAAAATTTTGATATAGCCATTCAAAAAATTAATACTATTTTAGATATGGTTAACAAATACTTGATAATTAATAAATTTAAGTTGAATGTTAAAAAACAAAGGCAATGGTTTTCACTACTAAATATAAATATAGCTTGCTCGATTCTGAGAACATAAATTTAAATATTAATAATGAAAAAATTGAAGTGGTTACAACAGCTAAATATTTGGGATTCCAACTTGACAATATTCTGAATTTTGACAGTCATTTCGAGTATGTTCATAAAAAAATATCAAAGAAACTATACTTTCTGAGCAGAATATCTCAAAATTTGTCAATGGAGTCAAAAATTACAGTATATAACACAATTATTCAACCTCATTTTGACTATTGCTCATCAATCTTATATTTATTTAATCTTAATAAACTTAACATGCTACAAAAATTACAAAACCGTGGAATGAGAATAATTCTTAAAACAAATCGTCGTATCCCAATTAAGACGATGTTAAATGTTTCAAACTGGTTCTCTGTTGAAAATAGATTGTTTTATTTCACCATGATTTTGGTCTTCAAAATAGTAAATGGCTTATCACCTGAATATTTTCAAGAATTCATTTCTTTTAACAAAAATATTCATTCTTATAATACCGGAGGTTTAGATGACATATATATATATATATATATATATATATATATATATATATATATATATATATATATATATGTATATATATATACCTACAACTATGTAATGTATAAAAGTACGATGAATTCGCTCTTTTTTAAAAGCTTCCTTAAGTTTAATCAGTTACCTGCAGCTCTAAAAAAATGTGCTAGACTCAATAATTTCAAAATATTGCTTAAACAACATATCAAAAATTTATAGTGTACTTTCTTTTTTTTTGTATTGTATGTATATTAGGTTTTTTCTATTTAAATAAAGATCTATCTATCTAGAAATGTGAAAGAGGAAAAGAAATAATATTAGAAAATTACACGATGTATTACTCCGGGGTAAGCAAAGAACTTCGAGCGAAAGAAGGAGTAGGCATAGTAGTCACAGATACAATAGAAAAAAGAATATCAGATTTCAAACCTAGATCCTTGAGAATAATGTATATAAAAATAGAAATGAAAGAGGAATGATACATAGTGCAAATATATGCACCAACAGAAGGAACGGAAGAAGAAAGAATGGAAGATTTCTACAATGAACTACAGAATAATCCAGATGAGATAAGAGAAAAATGTGAAAGAATAGTATTAATGGGAGATTGGAACGTAAGGATAGGGAAAGATGAAAACAAAGGACTTGGGTGAATGGGAAGACATGGTGAAGAGATACTAAACAGGAATGGAATTAAAGTGATTAGATTCTGCCAGACAAACGACCTATTAATAGGAAACTCGTTTACACAGCAAGTACTACAAGATAAATATACATGTGTACCAAAAGGCAGAGATTCAAAAATCATAATAGATTACGTAGTCTACACGCAAGAAATGAAACAAAATATAAAACAAGTCTGGACAGAACAGAGAGCAGAGATCGTAACTCATCACCGACTGCTAATGGCAGAGACGACATGGCGAAAACCGGTACAACAAGAACACATAGAATACAGCAGAATAGCAATAAGAAAGCTAAAAGATGAACAAAAAAAGGAGATATTAAGAAGAAACTGATAAGGAATTTAAAATGGAGGACAGAAAGAAAATAGAAATGGATATGGAGGAAAAATGAGAAAAATTTAAAGAAGTAATAATGAAGAAGGCGGAAGAGATATGCGGCAATCTAACAGTGGGAAAATTAAACCAAAAGACGGAATGGTGGAATGCAGATATACAGGAAGAAGTTAGGAAAAAGAAAAGGGCATGGAAAAAATACAATAGTACAAGAGAGGAACAAGATAAAAAGAACACCGAAAACACAGAAACATAGTGAAAGGGTAAGAAATGGAAAAAAGGGAATTGGAAGAAGTTCGGTGAATCACTAAACCAAAATTACAGATACAACAACAGATGCTTTTGGAATTAAGTAAGGAGTCTAAGAGGAAAGAAAAGAAAAGAACTCAGAGGAGTAAAGGACAAACACAACAATGTGTTGACAGAAATGGGTAATGGGGAAATGGGTAAAAGATGGATAGGTGATACCAAAGTCCGACCCTCTCATATGGCATAAGGACAACGAGAAGAAGAAGAAGAAGATAATTACTTTATCATTAACTGATAAAGTCTTTTGAACTGGCAAAAACCACGTGTTTCAGTCGAGCAAGGAACCATGTTGCTCTTTTAGTATTAAAATTGAACGGCCGTGGAGTAACGGCATATTCGCTGGCCTCATACGCCAGTGCACGTGGGTTCAAGCCCTGCCAAAGACAAACCATTTTCATTTCCAATAATGACACGAGCCGTCTCACCGTGCCTCGGAGAGCTCGTAAAGCCGTCGGTCCCCCTGGGGTAGTATACATCGGTACTAGTTACTTGAAACAGGGTTAAAGATGTAAATGGCGCCGGAACTGTCCGAAAGGATCTTCCCGGCAAAACTGCCATACGATATTGTTATATTAGTATTAAAATTGAATAATTTTTATGGATCAAAGGTCACATTATTTACTACAAATGTAATATGTAAACCATATATTTTGATGTTACCACTAACATTAGTGTGTTAGTTTCATGTACTTAACGGAATGCACTGAGCACTAAAACGTTATGCTTTAATCCATTTGGACGACACCTTTTAAAATGTTTAAATCAAAATTGTTATTTCAATATACAAATTGAAGTTTTTACTTCTCTATTAGTTTTTTAACTATAGTATACAGCTAGCTACTGGGATTTTCCGATTAAGTTTATAATAATAAAACTTTATAATAAAACATAATAGCTGCATCTGCTTATATGGATGTGAAAACCGTGTCATAATGCAAAGAAATAACAAAAGTGAAAAACTTGAAATGAAGACTTGAAGATGAATATAGAACAAAAGGGAAAAGTACACAAACAGATTCAAGGAAAATTGGCTAGTTAATCCAAATCCTGGAATAAATGAATATGAAAAGGAACATAATGTTATCAAAGTACACTTTGTTAAATCTGCAGCATATTTAAAATTAATTTAATTACATCATGAATCTATACGTTCTTGATAATTAAATTGTGTTAATTCTGACTTCTTTGTTATAGTCCCTCCAAGGATCAGCTTGACTTCTTATAGACTAGAAGCTCATCCAGGCGAGTATCATTTTATCAACTGCAATGCCACTGGCGATCAACCCATCGAAATCTCCTGGTCGTCTTTAGGACGTGACATGCCCAATTCAGTTTTCACTAAAGACGGATACGTTAGCTTCAACAGTACCCAATTGCAAGACGCCGGTAGATATTTGTGCGTAGCTAAGAATGAAGCTGGAAAGGCAGGTGCTGTAGCTGACGTCATCATAGAACCTGGTACTGTATTCTTGATAAATAGAATTATTTTATGTGGATTGAGTACTTTTCATCGTTGTGAAACTATTTTTTGTGGCATTTATATATATTATCTATTTTACTTAAGGGGAATATATCATAGTGTTCAATTAAAATTTTGGTTTATATCAATTAAATAAAATGCTTTTGTCACGAATCCAAATTTTAAATTGCAAAAAATCATTTATGTTCTCTATTCTCCAACATATGTCCAACCAGAGCTATTGAAGGAATAATTTGTTTATTGTTGGTAATTGTTTGTTTTTTTCGGCTGTATTTTCGTTTTGCAACGAAATTGAAAATGGTTATTCATTTTTTATTTTTTATTTTTTATTTTTTTGTTTGTTTTTTTATTAATTGTCTCGTTTAATAATGTGCTATTCGTACAATAACAATAAGACCAATAATGACGTACACAGCGGAAACAAGAGCAGATACGGCGAAATAAATGTGTTGAAAAATAACAAACCAAACTCTAAAAGACAAAGTAAGAAGTGAGGAAATACGAGCAACATGTAGTATAGAGGAAATAAACGTGAGGACCAAAAGAAGAAAAATAGAATGGAATCAACATATAGAGAGAATGACTGAAAATAGAATAGTACGAATATCAAGAGAGAAATCGCCAAATGGAAGAGCATTGGGACAACCGAGGAAAAGATGGCCAGACAACGTCAATTGAGGCTAAAAACCGAAGTAAAACAGGCATGAGCCTATTTATAAAATAGGAAGAAGAAAAAGAAGAAGAAGATTTTATAATAAAATACAATGGCAATAGAATATAGAAAAAAATGAAAAAGTACATAAACAGATTGGAGGAGAGTCGACTAATTAATTGAAGACTTGGAAAACCTACAAAAAATTTAAAAACTGGCGCAGTAAAAAATAAAATTTTGTGGAAATCGCTCTCCTGTAAATTAAGCAAAAGTGAGTTACAATGGTTTTTCATATCAGCAGGTGTCGAAGTTATGTATTTTGTAACACTAATTTATTAGGATAATAAAATTCAAATATGAAAAAAAAATATTAGTTTGTTTTTATACCTAAGAGACTGACAATTTCAAATTTTAAGACACATGTTTCGCAAAACTTCTATAACACTGCTCCGGTTTCAGCTTTATAGAGAAGAGGCGGGGCAAGTATACGATACTAGTCTAAGTGACTGAAGATTTTAGCTTTATAGACTAAAACGTTCTAAATTTCTCTATAAAGCTCTTTTTGTCAGCTTTATAGAGAAGAGGGCGGAGACATTGAATTTCATTAGTCTAAGGGCTCTATTAGTCTAGGTAACTGGTGGCGCAACTAGTGGCGCAACTAGTGGGCCCACCAAATTGTGAGCACGGGCAACTGGTGGCCGAGAATAGCCACCAGCAAAAATAATAAAATGAATTGGAATTGGAAAAATAATCAAATGCAATTGGAAACTTGTTTGTTATCAATTTTACGAAAAAAGTTATTCCTCATAAAATGCTCTTAGTAGTATAAAATATAAGATGCAACCATCAGATTCAAATTTTGTGAATTTTATACGAGGTATGTCAAAAAGATGAATTTCGCTCAAGAGTAAAGTATCCTTATATTAAACAATATCGAAAAATGTTTTATAAAAAGTTGTTCGGAATTAAAAGCTATCTTTGAATATGAAATTACATTCTTCTAATTAAAATATTGTGAACTGTAAAGGTACTTTACTCTTGGACGAAATTCATATTTTTTAACATACCTCGTATAGAATTGATAAAAGTTTATATATTATGATTGCACCTTAGATTTTAGACCATATAAAGCTTTTTGTAAAAAATAACTTTTTTCGTAAAATTAATAATAAAATACTTAGAGATATTTGCAATAAAATGATGTTGGGTATCCGTAATTTAAAAAAAATGCATTTTTTTTTCAATTATAATGATGTAATAAAATTAATGCGTCCCAAAACATAGTTTTTTTAATTCTTAACAACTTTTCATAATAACAATTTTCGATGTTGTGAAATCTAAAGTTACTTTACATACAATTTTTTTGACATACCTCGTATAACATAGACTATGCAGAGCATTTTATAAAGAATTTTTTTTTTCGTAAAATTGATAATAAAAAAGTTTCCCATATGGTTCCAAGTTACGCAGACATACTGTACCTATATATAAAAGCTCAATTTTTTTAAAATTTTCCAATTAACGTCACATTCGGATTCAGCATAATCAAAAACAAAATAGAAACATTTTTATTCAAGGTAAAGTGATGAATTCACCGATATTTGTAAAATATAAAAAGAGCTTTTATTGTTTAAACAGTGAATAAACAATTAACGGCTAAATCTGCGAGAAGAAATTTTTAATATAGCATATTTATAAATCAACAAAAAAAGTTTTAGAAAAATATACGCTTGTTAATAGAAAATATAGAAGTTAATAGAAAAGAAATACGAAGCACTCGATTACAACACAAATGAACTAGTGGTGGCCGACACCAGTTGCTCAGTCTAATAGGGTCCATATAACATAATGCCCCGGCTTGGTGGCGCCACCAGACCCGGTTACCGGACTGGTGGACTGGTTCGGCCACCAGATCGACAAGAATTTCTGGTGGCGCAACCAGTTGCCGTAGTCTAATAGGTCTCATTTACTTAAATGCCCCGTGACGTCATGAGTCACTGGTGGAGCAACTTGGTGGCGTCACCAGTTGCCTAATATAATAGCGGCCTAAGAAGCGCTTCTTAGCTAAGTGGCTGGTTTCTTAGCTAAAAAGCCGATTATCTAAGAAACTACGACACATACATAAAACTCTTTCTGTATGCAACCGAATGGAAAACTATATTTTCATTAAATAATTTTTTAATGAAATTTACGTGTCTCAGCTGCCATGGCCATTGAAACAATATTTGGTACTAAAATAATTAATTAAAATGTGGACTTATAACTAATACATTTAAAAAAGTTATTATTATTATTAAATTATATTTAGGGGCCCGAAAATTGTGTACGTAGTGCCTCGGGCCTGCATTTAAGTAAAATAGGCTCTGCTTAAGCTTAAATATAAATGTAAATCCTTATGCTGGGGCCACACTAGCACCTAATGCTGTTAATTATCGCATTATTTGACATATTTCCAATGCAAATAATGCGATAATTGACGGTATTTGGATTGAGGTTCTGCTAAAGGTATATTATAGACGCTAGTGTGGCCCCACCATTAAGGTATAAGCTGAGCTGGTCTAAGTTGGAACTTAAGATTTGTTGATGCAACCAGGAACCAAGCATAAAAAGAGCTTTATATTATTTTTTATAAAAGTTTCTAGCATCAAAACTAAGCGAGTTCTGCTCTAAATAAAGTTAGCCCCTTTTTCTTGGTAACAAATAATCGTGAAAATCTCCCCCTATTTAGCAAAATAAATAAATCATTAGCGCTTTACCGTTTACTTCA
The DNA here is from genome assembly GCF_917563875.1 of Diabrotica virgifera virgifera. Lineage (NCBI taxonomy): Eukaryota > Metazoa > Arthropoda > Insecta > Coleoptera > Chrysomelidae > Diabrotica > Diabrotica virgifera. Next base: position 76,440,355 of record NC_065451.1, read on the forward strand.
TATACATTTGTATTGTTTATGTTATCTGTAAGTTTGGCCGGTTCAAAGTTCTTATTTAAAAAACATGGTTTCATGTTTAAGAAATGTATGTTTTGCTTTTATAAATATTTTGGTATTATTTTCTTTTTCGCTAAGACAAAAACTGGTTAACATATGGCGGTTCAAAATTTGCATACACTCGTTATTAGTGACTAGTTCAAGAAATTTCAACTAGAACCCATTCAAAAATAAGCACTTTGAACCGGTGAAACTTACAGGTCATATATATAAAAAGTTAAGTTATTTGCATAGCGGCAATGATTAGTTTCATTTAGGGTGCTAAATATTTGGAGATTTTCACGTTTTTTCACAAAAAACGGGTGAACTTTATTTTGAGCGCAACTTGATTAGTTTTGGCACTAGAAACTTTTATAAAAAAATAAAAATAAATCTTTTTTAAACAGTTTAAAAAAGTTTTAATGAGTTTTCCACGAAAAGTGCTTTATTTTTTGGCTATTTCACGTTGAAATATTCGATTTGGAATTTGACGAATAATAACAATTTTTCATGAGCTACAACTTTGCTTTTACTGGGTCGATCGACATTTTTTAAAACGTTTTTATGTATATACTTGGCTTGGTCGGTGTCACGGACTCCGCAAATTTGTAATCCATTTTAAAAATAGTTCTAGGCTACGTAGGTACCTGAAATTTTCAGAATAGCTTTGAACTAGCTAACAATGCAATATTTAACTGCTATTATGCAGGGTGATTGATTAGTAGGGTAAAGCTCCGTAGATCCGTTATAGTAATGGATAGCGATAAAAGGTAATAACAAAAATTGTAGCCAACTTTGAGCTTCACATTACAAAATTAGTTAGAATTTTACAGGGTGCTCGATAACATAGTGGCAGATCAAACTTTTGTATTTTTAAATGGGACACCATATATTTGTTGTCTGTTATACAGAGTATTTACAAAGTTATAACAAATTTTATATAAAAATCGTAACAAGTTCAACTCTCTGTATAAATAAAAATAAGCACAACGGCAATGGTTTATTGATGCCATATTTTTTACTTATTGTCAAAATTTTCATAAATAATTGATATTCCTGATTTTCTTTATATTGAATACAGGATGAGTCAAAACGCAAGTAAATTACTTTCTCAGTAATTTTAAATGGAACTGTACGGTATTTTATATCACTATCGAAAAGTACTAATACCTTACTTTAATTTATATATATATATATATATATATATATATATATATATATATATATATAATATTCCCTACGTCTAAATTTATTAGTTTTTGAGATATTTTCATTTTTCAGAGCAAATTATTAATCACGGGTCTAAATCTTTCCAAATTTTAGGTAAGCCATGACTGAATTGTCTAAAACTGATAATTTACGATTACTGATTATCAATCTGTAATCAAAGTTGGCTAAAATTTTTGTTATTACCTTTTATTGCTATATATTACTATAACGGATCTACGGAGCTTTTCCCCACTAATCAATCATCCTGAATGGATAAATCGATTTTTTTATTTCAAACTATTTTAAAAATATGGCTAATGCAATGATATGGGCCATTCCACGAACATACGCCTGTTTTGGATTATTTCGACAACGAATATTTTACTGTGCAACATAAGAAGTACGAAAGTAAATGGCGCTAATAATTATTCCAATAAACAACAATGTAATTTGCAATTTACTGTCGTTCTTCTTATTTTGCACAGTAAAATATTCGTTGTCGAAGTAATCCAAAACAGGCGTATGTTCGTGAAATAGGGTATATTTTAAAGTACATTAATAAATCGATATCTACAAATTGGTGGTGGGTCAGTGGCATTACACTGCAGACCGAGAGTTCCCTAGATCGAACACGGCGGTTGCGTATCTTTCTTTAATTTTTTTAAAAAAATAATTAAAAGTTGATATACTTAAAATTCGTATTTTATAAGTTAATTATTATATATAAATATTATATATACCATTTTAAACAACGTTGGTATTATAAAAAGTACTTTTTTATACTAGTGTAATTTTTGGAATTATAATTTTAACAGTTAATACACCTACCAAAAATTCATATTTTATTCTTTCGAAACATATTGTGTCCTATATATAACAAAACCGTGTTATTATAAAAAGTACTTTTTTATTATAGTGTAATTTTTGGAATTTTAAGCATTTTATATCGTCAAATTATTTTATATTCTCTCCTATAAATAATAAAAACGTTTTATTATAAAAAAGTTCTTTTTTATAAAAGTGTAATTATTATAAGCTACATTTTTGCAAGGAATATTTTATTCGATTAAATACTTAGGTACTTTTTGAGTTATTTGCGAAAAACCGCCTAAAACATGTTTTTTTTTAAGAATAAAAATTTTTATTCGCAAATACATTAGTCTAAGAGCTGGAAGCGGATTTTGTGCGTGGTAAGTAATATGGAAAAACTATACGGGGATATGTTAAATTAGTTGTGTATATGACTTTCACCAACGGCCGGAAACCAAAGTGGGGGCCGAGGGTGGTTATAAGAGGTCAAAGTCGCGGTTTTTATTATTTTTTTATGACGCTCATGATCGAGATAGTGCAACAAAATTTGGGAATAAGTAGGTCATGACGTACCTAAGTAAAATCTCTAGCGGTAAAGGGGTGGGGTAAGGGTAAATATAAAAAATATAAGGGGTTTCTTGCGACGTTCGTGATTGAGATAGTGCACCAAAATTTGGGTATAAGTAGACCATGACATAGATAAGTTAAATCCCCAGAGCCGGAAACCAGAGTGGGAGAGGAAGGTAGTTATAAGGGGTCAAAATCCCGTTTTTTATTATTTTTTTGTGACGCTCATGATTAATATAGTGCACCAAAATTTGGGAAGAAGTAGTTTATGACGTAACTAAGTAAAATCTCCAGAAGTGGAACGCTGCGTGGCCGACAAAGGGGTGGGGCAGGGGTGAATATAAAAAAATGTAAGGGGTTTTTTGCGACGTTCGTGATTGAGATAGTGCACCAAAATTTGGGAATAAGTAGACCCTGACATAACTAAGTAATATCCCCAGAGGCGGAAACCAGAGTGGCGGACGAGGGTAGTTATAAGGGGTAAAAGTCGCGGTTTTTATAATTTTTTTTTGTGGCGCTCATGATGGAGATAGTGCACCAAAATTTGGGAGTAAGTTGGTCATGACGTAACTAAGTAAAATCTCCAGGGGCGGAACGCTGCGTGTGGACAAATGTTGTGCCGGGTCACAAAAAAAATAATACACACTGCGACTTTGACCCCTTAAAACTACCCTTATCCCCAATTCTGGTATTTTACTTAGCTAAGTCATGGACTACTTATTCCCAAATTTGGTGCACTATCTCAATCTAGAACGTCGCAAAAAACCCCTTATATTTTTTATATTCACACCTAACCCCACCCTTTTATCGGCCACGCAGCGTTCCACCCCTGAAGATTGTACTTAGTTACCTCATGACCTACTTATTCCCAAATTTTGGTACACTATCTCGATCATGAGCGTCACAAAAAAATTAAATACGGCGACTTTTACCCCTTATAACTACCCTCGTCCCCCACCTCGGGTTTTCGGCTTTTCGGAGGATTTTCCTTAGTTATGTCATGGTCTACTTATTCCCAAATTTTGGTGTACTCTCTCAACCACGAATGTCGCCAAAAACCCCTTATATTTTTTGTATTTACCCCTGCCCCACCCCTTTGTCGGCAACGCAGCGTGCCACCCCTGGAGATTTTTAGCTATATGATTTTAAGTGATTTTAAGTAAAATAGGCTCTGCTTAAGCTTAAATATAAATGTAAATACTTATGCTGGGGCCACACTAGCACCTAATGCTGTTAATTATCGCATTATTTGACATATTTCCAATGCAAATAATGCGATAATTGACGGTATTTGGATTGAGGTTCTGCTAAAGGTATATTATAGACGCTAGTGTGGCCCCACCATTAAGGTATAAGCTGAGCTGGTCTAAGTTGGAACTTAAGATTTGTTGATGCAACCAGGAACCAAGCATAAAAAGAGCTTTATATTATTTTTTATAAAAGTTTCTAGCATCAAAACTAAGCGAGTTCTGCTCTAAATAAAGTTAGCCCCTTTTTCTTGGTAACAAATAATCGTGAAAATCTCCCCCTATTTAGCAAAATAAATAAATCATTAGCGCTTTACCGTTTACTTCATATACATTTGTATTGTTTATGTTATCTGTAAGTTTGGCCGGTTCAAAGTTCTTATTTAAAAAACATGGTTTCATGTTTAAGAAATGTATGTTTTGCTCTTATAAATATTTTGGTATTATTTTCTTTTTCGCTAAGACAAAAACTGGTTAACATATGGCGGTTCAAAATTTGCATACACTCGTTATTAGTGACTAGTTCAAGAAATTTCAACTAGAACCCATTCAAAAATAAGCACTTTGAACCGGTGAAACTTACAGGTTGTGGTATTATAATATCACCCTGTACAAAAGATGTGTTATTCAAAGAAAAACATATATCATTCATCGTTCGCCCTTGACCAAGGCCGAGCGTGAGGTTGCGGGAGTTCATCATGTATATAAGTGAACGCCCGATGATACGGATCATCTTTATCGTTATAATTATTTATAGTAATTAGTAATTGAGCAATGTGACGGTAGGTCGTTACTGTGATATGTAAACCCATTGTTATGGTTAATTGTAGACGGAGTTAAAAGTAAATAATATAATGTATTTGAACTAAGAGAGTTTTAATTAATTACGACCTAGAAGGCAGTAACAACACACCTATTTAATACATGGCTGATCCTGCAGACTAGAGGAGGTCTTCTGAAAGGAGCAGAGATGGTGGCGCCAGCGTGGAAATACCGACGACGAAAATGGGAGTTAAACCATTACCCAGGAAGACGATCAACCCAGTGAGCGACAGTGTAAAGAAAAAGTGGAAATAAAATGTAAGTAAGAATGTCTATCTTTATTAAAAATGCTTCCCTCGTTTTTATATTATTATTGAACATTAAATATTTATCTTTTCTGATTTTTGAATAATTTATGAAGTATCGATTTTTTTTTAAGAATATCTATGAATTTTGAAACATGAAGTGATTTTTGAGAATATTTTTATCAAAGTTTATTATATATGCTATTACTGAATTTTTATTGAATTTTGAATCTTTATTGAATTTATTTGAAAAATCTCTATCCGATTTCGATTTTTAGTACGGTTATTTTTGAATATTTTATGGAATCTCGAATTTTTTTTCAAAAATTTCTATCGAATTTTGAGATATGAACTGATTTTGAATATTTTTATCTAACTTTTGCATATGCTATTTTTGAATTTTTATTGAATTTTATTAGCAGTTGTTTTTGTTATTGATCTTTTAGATACATTTTTATCGATTTTGTGTTACATTTTGTATGATATGAACCTGAATTAATATTTTTTGAGTGATAAATGATATTTTTTTTAATGAATAATGATTAGTGATGACATACGTTGATATAAGAGCTTAAGATAAACATTGCTATAAGCAAGAGATATATTTTTAACGAACCGACCTGATGAGTCGAGATAAGGAATTTGGAGAAGAACTATATAGATTAGAAGAAGAACTAACAATATTATAAGCTAAATATTATGAGGCAACTTGTGACAATAAGAAACCCACTGCTCTTGTCAAATTAGGAAGGTACTAATGATTTATAGAAGCTTGAAAGCTTATTAGAGACCCACTCTGTGTTTTGAGAGTACCTATTTTATTCATGATTATTCGTGAATAAACAACGGCCTCAAAGCAAGGGATTGAGGTTGTGATATTTTTAGAAGAATTTGAACCGCATAAAATACCTATTTCGTGTTTTGAGTTAACTATACCACCTCTATGGTGCGTACAGATGAGGGCGAAAATTCGGGTTAATATTGGCGGAGAACTAAGACATCCGAGTGAAACCTCTTTTATTAAGGTAAAACGAAGGTATCGGAGCTAGTATATGAAGTGATGATTATGATGTTATATGAAATGATATATGAGATAAATGATATATGATTGTTATATGAAATATGTATATGAAGATGAATTATGTACACTGTAGAAGTGCTATTATACGAAGAAAAATGAATTATATAGTTGTAGTACCAGACAAGAAGAAAAGAAAGGAAAAAAGAGAATTTTATTAAAAAATGTGGGAAAAATGAAAGAAGAGACATAAAATTTGTAAGAAATGTCAAAATAAACAAGCAGAATTAAGAATAATATACTAATCAAATAAGTAGCTAATCATTGAATTGTGTTTAAGAATTAAAGTTGTAAATTTTTTTCTCTAAAGTAACGTAAATTAAATAACTTATAAATTTTAAATGTATATAATGAATTCAGGTTAAATTTTCGCGGAAAATGGAAGTGTTTGAATTAAGGATAGACAATATCTTACAATAGTGTTAGTAGATAGTAAGCAAAGGGACACAAAAAGTGAAATTTTTAGACATTCAGCAACAGAGATTAAATATTTATTATAGGTACAAGAGAGTTACTAGAAGTTTTTAGAGACATATTAGAAGTTTTTAGAGAGATTACATTTTTATTATAGGTACAATATTTTAAAGCTAGTAAGGCGTATATAAATAAATCAAAATAAGACTGAAATAATAAGATGAAATAGTAAAGTAACGTTAAATTCTTTTTTATATACCATTTAATAGAAGTTTAGGTAATATTTAGCTTAGCTTAGGAAGTATTAAAGTCGAGATTTTATTACAATTAGATTAGTTACGGCTTATAGGCACTAAAAGACTATTTAAAAGTTAGGATCAATTTCATTCACTGTGGACACTGTTTTGATGAAGTGAATTAGTGAACGGGAAAAAGGACGAAAAGACACGACGTGAAAGTACGTGAACTAGTAATAGGTTATAAAATACCAGTTTAGTATAGGGAAAATATGAACTTTTGTGTAAAATAGGAAAAAGAATATACATGTTTAGGGAAAAATTTATTGATCTGAAATGTAATGTTACAGTTAGTTAGCATAGTTAGGAAATTTAATTTTTCAAAATAGTATTAGGTAACCATAAACATTTTTGTAAAAGGGAAAGAGGAGCATCACATTTTAAAAATATGTAATTTTAACAAAACGGGGAGGTGTGGTATTATAATATCACCCTGTACAAAAGATGTGTTATTCAAAGAAAAACATATATCATTCATCGTTCGCCCTTGACCAAGGCCGAGCGTGAGGTTGCGGGAGTTCATCATGTATATAAGTGAACGCCCGATGATACGGATCATCGTTATCGTTATAATTATTTATAGTAATTAGTAATTGAGCAATGTGACGGTAGGTCGTTACTGTGATATGTAAACCCATTGTTATGGTTAATTGTAGACGGAGTTAAAAGTAAATAATATAATGTATTTGAACTAAGAGAGTTTTAATTAATTACGACCTAGAAGGCAGTAACATCACACTATTTATTACAAGGTCATATATATAAAAAGTTAAGTTATTTGCATAGCGGCAATGATTAGTTTCATTTAGGGTGCTAAATATTTGGAGATTTTCACGTTTTTTCACAAAAAACGGGTGAACTTTATTTTGAACGCAACTTGATTAGTTTTGGCACTAGAAACTTTTATAAAAAAATAAAAATAAATCTTTTTTAAACACTTTAAAAAAGTTTTAATGAGTTTTCCACGAAAAGTGCTTTATTTTTTGGCTATTTCACGTTGAAATATTCGATTTGGAATTTGACGAATAATAACAATTTTTCATGAGCTACAACTTTGCTTTTACTGGGTCGATAGACATTTTTTAAAACGTTTTTATGTATATACTTGGCTTGGTCGGTGTCACGGACTCCGCAAATTTGTAATCCATTTTAAAAATAGTTCTAGGCTACGTAGGTACCTGAAATTTTCAGAATAGCTTTAAACTAGCTAACAATGCAATATTTAACTGCTATTATGCAGGGTGATTGATTAGTAGGGTAAAGCTCCGTAGATCCGTTATAGTAATGGATAGCGATAAAAGGTAATAACAAAAATTGTAGCCAACTTTGAGCTTCACATTACAAAATTAGTTAGAATTTTACAGGGTGCTCGATAACATAGTGGCAGATCAAACTTTTGTATTTTTAAATGGGACACCATATATTTGTTGTCTGTTATACAGAGTATTTACAAAGTTATAACAAATTTTATATAAAAATCGTAACAAGTTCAACTCTCTGTATAAATAAAAATAAGCACAACGGCAATGGTTTATTGATGCCATATTTTTTACTTATTGTCAAAATTTTCATAAATAATTGATATTCCTGATTTTCTTTATATTGAATACAGGATGAGTCAAAACGCAAGTAAATTATTTTCTCAGTAATTTTAAATGGAACACCCTGTATTTTATATCACTATCGAAAAGTACTAATACCTTACTTTAATTTATATATATATATATATATATATATATATATATAATATTCCCTACGTCTAAATTTATTAGTTTTTGAGATATTTTCATTTTTCAGAGCAAATTATTAATCACGGGTCTAAATCTTTCCAAATTTTAGGTAAGCCATGACTGAATTGTCTAAAACTGATAATTTACGATTACTGATTATCAATCTGTAATCAAAGTTGGCTAAAATTTTTGTTATTACCTTTTATTGCTATATATTACTATAACGGATCTACGGAGCTTTTCCCCACTAATCAATCATCCTGAATGGATAAATCGATTTTTTTATTTCAAACTATTTTAAAAATATGGCTAATGCAATGATATGGGCCATTCCACGAACATACGCCTGTTTTGGATTATTTCGACAACGAATATTTTACTGTGCAACATAAGAAGTACGAAAGTAAATGGCGCTAATAATTATTCCAATAAACAACAATGTAATTTGCAATTTACTGTCGTTCTTCTTATTTTGCACAGTAAAATATTCGTTGTCGAAGTAATCCAAAACAGGCGTATGTTCGTGAAATAGGGTATATTTTAAAGTACATTAATAAATCGATATCTACAAATTGGTGGTGGGTCAGTGGCATTACACTGCAGACCGAGAGTTCCCTAGATCGAACACGGCGGTTGCGTATCTTTCTTTAATTTTTTTAAAAAAATAATTAAAAGTTGATATACTTAAAATTCGTATTTTATAAGTTAATTATTATATATAAATATTATATATACCATTTTAAACAACGTTGGTATTATAAAAAGTACTTTTTTATACTAGTGTAATTTTTGGAATTATAATTTTAACAGTTAATACACCTACCAAAAATTCATATTTTATTCTTTCGAAACATATTGTGTCCTATATATAACAAAACCGTGTTATTATAAAAAGTACTTTTTTATTATAGTGTAATTTTTGGAATTTTAAGCATTTTATATCGTCAAATTATTTTATATTCTCTCCTATAAATAATAAAAACGTTTTATTATAAAAAAGTTCTTTTTTATAAAAGTGTAATTATTATAAGCTACATTTTTGCAAGGAATATTTTATTCGATTAAATACTTAGGTACTTTTTGAGTTATTTGCGAAAAACCGCCTAAAACATGTTTTTTTTTAAGAATAAAAATTTTTATTCGCAAATACATTAGTCTAAGAGCTGGAAGCGGATTTTGTGCGTGGTAAGTAATATGGAAAAACTATACGGGGATATGTTAAATTAGTTGTGTATATGACTTTCACCAACGGCCGGAAACCAAAGTGGGGGCCGAGGGTGGTTATAAGAGGTCAAAGTCGCGGTTTTTATTATTTTTTTATGACGCTCATGATCGAGATAGTGCAACAAAATTTGGGAATAAGTAGGTCATGACGTACCTAAGTAAAATCTCTAGCGGTAAAGGGGTGGGGTAAGGGTAAATATAAAAAATATAAGGGGTTTCTTGCGACGTTCGTGATTGAGATAGTGCACCAAAATTTGGGTATAAGTAGACCATGACATAGATAAGTTAAATCCCCAGAGCCGGAAACCAGAGTGGGAGAGGAAGGTAGTTATAAGGGGTCAAAATCCCGTTTTTTATTATTTTTTTGTGAAGCTCATGATTAATATAGTGCACCAAAATTTGGGAAGAAGTAGTTTATGACGTAACTAAGTAAAATCTCCAGAAGTGGAACGCTGCGTGGCCGACAAAGGGGTGGGGCAGGGGTGAATATAAAAAAATGTAAGGGGTTTTTTGCGACGTTCGTGATTGAGATAGTGCACCAAAATTTGGGAATAAGTAGACCCTGACATAACTAAGTAATATCCCCAGAGGCGGAAACCAGAGTGGCGGACGAGGGTAGTTATAAGGGGTAAAAGTCGCGGTTTTTATAATTTTTTTTTGTGGCGCTCATGATGGAGATAGTGCACCAAAATTTGGGAGTAAGTTGGTCATGACGTAACTAAGTAAAATCTCCAGGGGCGGAACGCTGCGTGTGGACAAATGTTGTGCCGGGTCACAAAAAAATAATACACACTGCGACTTTGACCCCTTAAAACTACCCTTATCCCCAACTCTGGTATTTTACTTAGCTAAGTCATGGACTACTTATTCCCAAATTTGGTGCACTATCTCAATCTAGAACGTCGCAAAAAACCCCTTATATTTTTTATGTTCACACCTAACCCCACCCTTTTATCGGCCACGCAGCGTTCCACCCCTGGAGATTGTACTTAGTTACCTCATGACCTACTTATTCCCAAATTTTGGTGCACTATCTCGATCATGAGCGTCACAAAAAAATTAAATACGGCGACTTTTACCCCTTATAACTACCCTCGTCCCCCACCTCGGGTTTTCGGCTTTTAGGAGGATTTTCCTTAGTTATGTCATGGTCTACTTATTCCCAAATTTTGGTGTACTCTCTCAATCACGAATGTCGCCAAAAACCCCTTATATTTTTTGTATTTACCCCTGCCCCACCCCTTTGTCGGCAACGCAGCGTGCCACCCCTGGAGATTTTACTTAGTTACGTCATGACCTACTTATTCCCAAATTTTGGTGCACTATCTCGATCATGAGCGTCACAAAATAAAAACGGCGACTTTGACCCTTATAACTACCCTCGTCCCCCAGTCTGGTTTCCGGCTCTGGGGATTTTACTTAGTAATATCATGATCTACTTATTCCCAAATTTTGGTCCATTATCTCAATCACGAACGTCGCAAAAAACACATTATATTTTTTATATTCTCCCCTACCCCCAGTCCTTTGTCGGCCACGCAGCGTTCCGCCCCTAGAGATTTTACTTAGTTACGTCATGACCTACTTATTGCCAAATTTTGGTGCACTATCTCGATCATTAGCGTCACAAAAAAATAATAAAAACCGCGACTTTGACCCCTTATAACTACCCTCGGCCCCCACTCTGGTTTCCGGCCGTTGGTGAAAGTCATGTACACAACTAATTCAACATATCCCCGTATAGTTTTTTCATATTACTTATCACGCACAAAATCCGCTTCTATCTCTCCGACTACATATTTCGAAAAGTATTGACTTGACCACTTCTGTGGTGACACTTAAAATTACACGGTATTTCACGTTTATTTACTGGGCTATAATACATATAAGTTTTTGTTACACAAGTTGCATTTAGTAAATTTTTAAAGGGGCCCCATTTCTAATTCTGCGGGGGCCTCGAAGGAGTTTGTTACGCCACTGATTATGTTTTCTTTTTTATAGTCCCTCCAAGAATCAACTTATCTTCGACTAGACTAGAACTCCGTCTAGGCGATTCTGGTTTTGTCGACTGCTACGCCAATGGCGAGCAACCCATTGACATCTCCTGGTCGGCTTGGGAACATAGCATGCCCAAATCAGTTTATATCAGAGACAGAGTCATTGGGTTCAACAATATCCAAATGGAACATGCCGGTAAATATTTGTGCGTGGCTAAGAATCGAGGTGGCAAAGCAAGTGCTGAAGTTGATGTCATCGTAAAAGGTTGGTACCTACTGTATTCTGAGCAAAAAATATTATTTTTGAAATTACGAAGTACCTAAATTCAAGCTCAAACCTTCTTCTTTTCAGCTTCTGTTACGAATAATTATTATTATTGTGTTCATGTTTTATTTTAAAACATTTTGAAGACGGGTGATCTGACTGTATTAACAATGGTAGGGAAGCCCAAGTGGAGATTTTTGCAGTTACTCGAGCGAGTCAGATTATTACATGGGAGAAACCTTGTACCCTGATAATGTATCTCTACCATGTATTGGCTCTTAATGCAGGGGAGTTCGCTAAGGGGGAGACCGAAAAAAAAATCTATCCTTAGAAAAACTCGAAATCGTCAGATTAAGATAAGGTTAGTTAAGTACATGCAAAACAGTGTATATTTCAAAAATCTGACGATTTGAGCGGGGCGTAAGGAAATGGGTGAGTCCCAAAGTTTCACAAGAAAAAAACAAATATTTCGCGAAATAAATGACAGATCGAAAAAGGAAAAAATACATAGGTACTCAATATTTTTCAAAAAGCTATCGAATGTTACCAAACACGACTTCCCACGGAGAGGGGTGGGGGTAAATTTAATATTTTAAATACGAATCCCGCGATATTTTGCGAAATGAACATCAGATCGAAAAATCACCGTGACAGAGACCGGTATGTCTATACGCAGCACGCTAGCTAAGGAGTGACGTCACATGCGAAGCAAAGTTTCTATTAGAACACTAATAACGCTTGCCCTGTTAGTCGGTTAATATTAAAATATAAGCATGAATATTTGGTACTTTATTTTATATGGTGTGTAGTTTACAATTTTTAACATTTTTTTGGGTATAGGTTTTCTGATTAATGAAAAATAAAACAACTATTTTCGACATTTCGCCGCTACATAAAATGTGTATATTCATATTAATTAATATTAATTCATAATGTAGGAATATAATAATGTTTTTTCAATTAATAAGCATGCAAATAAATTCTATTTTATACATATTTCGATGGTCGGATTCATTACTGGAATATTTCGAAAATCGTGTATTTTGAACAAAGTAGGTGGAATGGTTAAATATTAAAAACACTTTACGAATTACTTAACTTTACAATAATTAGAGGTTACAAAATATCTTCAAACTTTAATTTGCATTTTCCAACATTAGATTACTTTACAATGTTACAATAATCAGAGGTGTAACCAGAATGATCCTAAGGTCCCAACACAACTACTTGATGGTCTCTGGGGGGGATATGGAGTAGTAATGCTGTTAAGCGTATAGAGCTCAAATTACATTCAAATGAGGGGGTTATAACCCCCAAATCCCCCCTGGTACGCCTATGCCAATAATGAATCCGGCCGACAATTTATAATGAAGATTTATTGCACATTTATTGAATACCTATTTATACATTATCAAAATTTATTTCTTAGAGTTAACAAACTTTTGATATTTTTTTGTCAAGTTTTCTTTGACAGTTACTCAAACTAAGCTGTCTGTTCATTTCTCTTAATCTTATATATATACGTATCCTACTGAGGCAAAGAAGTACCTCAAATGGTATCGTGATATTCACAAGTTGAGTCAAAGTTTTCTGTGCCAGCTCTTGAAAGATTTTAGTTTTTATTGACACAGAGCTTCCATGGATTGTACAAAACAGTGATTCCATTTTTAGTGCAGCTTCCCACAATTCTTCGTTTGGGTACATAAGAGAACCTCTTGAGACTGTAGCCAATCTGGTTCCATATGTGTCTCACAGGTTTTTGTAGGGTTTCCTAAACTATATTTATGCTTGAATTTGTATGCCACAAAACCAGCAACATACTTTAAAGAGCCCCGATGAATTTTTTCTTTCACCTCATAATTTTCTGCGACTTTCAAAATATCATCGTCAGTTATATGATCCTCCTCCAAGTAGTGAGCTTCTATAAATTTATTTTGAAGTATTTTGTCCTCTTCGGACTGAGATTTTTCGAACCTTCAGTTTTTTCTATCAAATTAGACAGCATTTTTTTGTCAAGCAAATATCTTCTTATGCCGAAATATCGCTTGTCAATTGAGGACTTTCTATTGAGCTGTTACTTACGTATGAGCCGAAAAGATTCAGTAGTTTCAATAGTATTGCGACATTCTGTAAAGACCGCCGCCGAATTTTTTCCTAAAATATATCACCTTAATCTATATTTAAAATCTATTGGCGAAGGATGATCGTTTGCACCACCCATTCCTCGAATATAAGAAAAAAAGTTCTCTAGCACGTCCTGATTCAGCTTCGATGTAAAAATATAGTCAACGTTGTATTTTGCTTGTAGGTAAGGAAGTAACTCTTTCAGAGATCTATTAGTAAGCAATATCCCTTTTTGAAATGGAATAAGTCCTGTATGTTGTCATCTTGGCGCCGACTTGCAACCACCCATTGCTTTACAAACTCTTCATTTTGAGGAAATCGAAAGTATTTTATGTCTGATCCTTTCGTCACCTGATTATAATTCTTACAATTAGCTACGGCACAACCCGGCATGTCTTTGTTAATACATAAAAACTGAACAAAACATCATGCGCGTCGGGGTACACATTTTGATTTATTGACGAGCATACCGGTCTGTATCTACCGTGCGAAAAACTGAAAAATACACTTATTCAATATTTTTGAAAAATCTATCGAATGACACCCAACACGACCCCCGACGGAGATGGAATGGGGGGTTACTTTAAAATCTTAAATAGGAGCCCCCATTTTTTATTACAGATTTGGATTCATTACGTAAAAATAAGTAACTTTTATTCGAGACAATTTTCAAATCATGGATAGATGGCGCTATAATCTAAAAAAACAATTATTGGAAATGGAAAATTAAATTAAAAATGGAAAGTCCCCACTAAAAGAGAAAACTTTACTTAACTTTTTTTGATGTTAGGACCTACTCTTCACAACCCAATAGGTCCCCAAAGCGCTCAAGTGACTGCACATTTAGCATACTTTGCTCTTCTACCACAAGTAAAAAACAATATTTTTAAATAACAAAATATGTCAAGATACTTATCGGTAACTGATAGAAAGTTTTGAACCTGAATTTAGGTACTTCGTAATTTAAAAAATAATATTTTTACATGTGTTTTTGAGCCTTAAAAATCGTTATTTTTCGTTTTTTTCAGTTTTAAATTTTTTATAACTCAAAATCGATCAATTTTAGAAAAAAATACATATGCCTTTTTTGTTAGGATTATACAAAAAATCTAAAATGATATCTGCCCTGGCCGAAAAACTTGATTTTTAAAGTTGTTTAATTTTTTTTAAATAAATGTAGCAGTAACTCCGAAATTATGGCATTAAGGTATAGGCAACATTACGTAAAAAATAATCAGTATTTCTAAAGGACTTCCAACCGCAAAAAATAGATAGAGTGTTACATTTGAAATAAGAGAGTCTATCAGATTTTCGAAGGATCTGACAACAATGTAAATACCACCATAATATCGGCCGCATCGCAAAACTCTTACTTACCAAAACCTATGAAAATCGTGCAAACTGTTTCCGAGATAACTAAGTCCTAAGGTTTTTCAATATCGTCGGCCTAATATGAAAAATGAATAATTCCAAAATTTGATGGCATCTGTTAGTACATAGGTTCTCAAACTTATTTTGTCTGCCGCCCACATCGAAAATTAATTATTTTCTAGCGCCCCCCATTTTTTTTTTACTTTACTACATCTTAAGAATCACAATCGCAGTCATTATTTTAATAATTAAATTATGCGTGTCATGTGAAAATAAGACTTTCTGACCATTTTGTAATATTAGAAAAACTTTTATTCATGTTATTAAAACAAACATTTCAATTTGAATTTTAAAACTAATCTAATGTGAAGGATGAATCTGATGATTTTTAACAAGTTTGTTAATATCAGGCTCGAATTTACTCAAAAACAGCCGTAAGTCACCGCGTTTGGTAACCTGCAACCGATTTCTCTTTTTAGTTAGCAACGTTGTCACAGCACTAAATCCACGTTCACACAAATACGATGATGGGAATGCTATCAAAAATAGTTGAACGATGGACCACAATCCAGGGTGCAATTGCGGGATTAGCCTTTGTAGCCAAAATTCTTGGTATCCATTTTTGAATTTTATTTTTATTTCCTCGTTCGTTGTCAGTTCTATGAGTTCTTCTTCCAGCTGGGGTGATCCTGCTGTGTTGACATTTGAAAAAGGATCCAACACCCAGTCCGGTATTTCCAAGTTTAAAATGTCCTGGAATCGTTCTGTGAAATTCCTGTGGAGGTTCTCCAAATGTTGGCAGTAAACAAGCAAGTCGTCGTTGTTGAAGGATACTGCTGACAAATTAGGGAAATTGTGAAACTCACGTCTGCCGATATTATTCTTGTATAAGAGCAGTTTAGCTGCAAAAGCAGCAATGACATTTTTTGTTTTAATCAAATTCGAGTCGTCACCTTGAAGTTGGAGATTGACATCATTAAATAATTTATATAGGTCTGTCAAGTACGCAATATCATTCTTTGAAGTGATGAGGTTGTCGTGCAATTCTTTGTATTTGTTTTCCAAGAACTCTCTCACAGACTCAAACAGATTGTAAAATCGAGTCAGACAGTTACCTCTTGATAACCAACGTACTTCTGTGTGAAATAGCAATCGGTTGAAATCTTCATCATTAGCAACACAAAGCTGATTAAATAATCGGTCATTTAAAGAGCTGTTTCGGATTTTATTGACTGCTGTGATGATATATTGCAGTGATTGAGAGAGACGCTCACTCAAATTTCTCGCAACCAAATGTTGTCTATGAACGACGCAATGTACAGCGAGCACATCTGGAATTTTATTTTTTAAGTACGCTATGAAGCCTTTGTGACGTCCTGTCATAGCCGGAGCGCCATCCGTAGCAGCTGATATAATATTCTTCAGTGGAATTTCTTTCTCATCACAAAATTTTTCCAGTGTATTAAATATGGTCTCTCCTTTTGTATCGGTCTCTAAATTTCTGGCAAATAATAGTTCTTGACATATTTTATCATTTTTAATAAACCTCACGTATGACAGCAACAATGCTTCACCAGTTGGTAAAGTGGACTCATCTAACTGAATTGAGAATTTAGAAGTGTTCAGATGATTGCACAACGACTCTTCAATGTTTTCAGCCATCTCATCAATTCGTCTTTGCAAGGAACTATTGCTCAAAGGAATTTTTCGGATAATATCTGCCGCTGGTTTATGGAGCACAGTAGTTATTACTTCTTTTATTGCCGGTAAAATTAAATCCTCTCCAATAGTGTGAGGTTTACCTGTTCGAGCAATTAGCAAGGAGATATTGTAGGAAGCTCGGAGTCCGTCCTCGTCTTGCTTAGAAGCCGCTGAAAAAAGTTTTGACACAGTTGGCTGAGCTGCGTGCTTCTTTTCCAAGTCTTGAAAATAAGTCACATTTTTGTCTTTTTTATCTGAATGCATTTTATTCAAATGATCTTGCAACCTTGAGGGTTTCATCGCTTCATTCGAAAATGTTTTTTGACAAAGAAGGCACATAGGCGAAGATGGATTTGTAGGATTTTCAATAAATCCATATTTTATATATTCCGCGCTGTACTGCCGTTTCTTCTTTTTTGCTTCCGACATAATTTTGTCTTCAAAAATGCCGAAGTAAAGAATCGAGTATTAAAAACTTGCTAATGACACCACTCACAGTATTCTTACTGAGCAAATTAGGCACTGTACGTACAGCACTTTATCTCGTCACTAAATTCACTTGTTTTCGTAATAACGCAATGCTCCTTGACGTCTGAGACGTTCGGTCCCTAGTAGAGCAGATTGTCGAATGACATGACTGGATGGCGTGCGCTTTTATATGAGGCAGCGGGCGGGCCTCGCCTCGGCCTCGGCAGCGGGCGGGGAATCGATAAAAAGCGGTATTATAACCAGTAGGTAGGTTTTCCTCTCAGAGAGCTAGAGTATTATTATATTTTCTAGAAAAAGCAGTTTTGATATTTTTGAGTATTCTTTAAAGATAATTTTTGTAATAGAATTGTGTTGTTTTTTTTTGATATTTTAATAAACTGATTAATTATTGTGGTAAAAAATTAAATTAGCCATTGCCCCTGTAAACCGCTTCAACGCCCCCCAATCTTCTCTGTGCCCTTTACCGCCCCCTAGAGGCCTCCAGCGCCCACAAGGGGGCGTTATCACCCACTTTGAGAACCACTGTGTTAGTATTATTCAAAAGGTATGTAGGGCGCTGTTTTCTTCTAATTTGGTTTACTAGATTTTGCTAAAATTGTGAAAATAAAATCTGCATACAGTCCATTAATGTTGAAAACCATATGAAATCTGCACAAGTCCCACAAGTCCGGTCTTGTTAGTGGCAAAGCGTTCAAACGTATTGGTGCTTTTCTGATGTTTATACAATAAAAAGCTTTCTCATTGTAAACGGGTGAGTACCTACAAGGTACAGGTTTAAATTACATAACATATTGTTTGATAATTAAACATTTGATAATTTTTTAGGGACTTGTGCAATTTTCACAATATATTTAGTTGTATACAAGTGGAGTTGGGCACAATTAGTTTTTTGTATCTCCTGTAAAATCAGGTATTTTGGACTTTGTATTTTTCACATTAGGACGATATATAAAACACACTCTGTATGTGTATGGAAAACACAAGATCATTTATTTTTAATAATTGGTTTACGAACTACATTGGATATGGATATGAAAGTTGGGTAATCACGCAAATAGATAATAAGAGTAAAAGACTTGAAGATAAACAAAAAGAATACAGAACAAAAGGAAACAGTAGACCAAGAGAACGAAGGAAAATTAATCCAAGACCTGGAATGAATAAACATGAAAAAGAAAATACTATTATCAAATAACACGTTTTTGAAGTTGCAGCTTATTTAAAATTAATGTAAATACGTAATCTAAATCTTTTTTTTTTCTTTTTTTAATGGCATGTCAATCAGCCAGTCTCAACATAACTAATATATGTATGTACCAAGAAAAATAAACATTTAAAGACCGTAAAGTCCATAAAATATCAATAACGAAGAAAAGTTAGTTCAGTTGAGAGGTAATCAAAATTAATAACATCTAAATCTTAGGCTACTGATTATGTACTTTAGCAAGGAACTGCAAAGTTACCGGGGGTTTTATTGTTTCCTATGGTCAATGGGCCTCTAAATATGAAAAAACCGCGAAGTGCTACAATTTAAAGGGGTGTGTTTTCACGTCTACAGAAAAATTGTTCCAGATTAAATTTACTATCGAAGTATAAGTCAAAAATATTTCAAAAAAGCAAAAAAAAAAACACGAAAGAAAGCAATTTCGTTTTTTGCCCCAAAAGTTTTTTTCACGGGGATACAGGTATAAGTATTGCTTCACAGAAAAAAACTTCCATCCTTCCTCTTTAAATTGACGTTTTGTAATAGTCTTTAGAATTCATAATTTCCGAAATCTGATTTTTCAAATTTCGCCACTCAGCAATTTTGGGTAATTTTCCGTATTATTTCGCAAACATTGTTCTGTAACTTTTTTTACGCAGTTATAGGTATATTCAGTTGTACATTCCGTAGTAAGGAGAAGTCAATTGCCTTTAAAATGGTCTATTACAGAAGGTTGTATGACTATTTTGACTAATGACTATTTTTAAGCAAGATAATATTATGGTTTTCAACGTTTTATACTTTTAACGATTTTTGATATGTTTTACGATTATTTTTTAAATTTCTTATTATAACTTTTTTCTTGTACATTTAGGTAAATATATACATTGTGGAATAAAAAAGAAAGCTTATTTTCTTTACTTTAAAATAATGTACATACTGTAAAAAATTGTAGGACTATTTTTAAACAAGATATCCGTAGGATATCCAAGGGTATCCGTAATTTGAAAAAAACTTTAATTTTTTTTTTCAATTAGAAGAATATAATTGCATATTAGAACATAATTGTTAATTCCAAATAACTTTTCTTAATAACACTTTTCCATATTGTGAAATATAAGGGTTTACTCTTGAGCGAAATTCATATTTTTTAACATACTTCGTATACTATTAACAAAATTTGATATCTGATGATTACATCTTAGGTTTTATGCTATTCAGAGCATTTTATGAAGAATTATTTTGTTTCAGAAAATTAACAATGAGGAAGTTTTCCATTTGGTTCCAAGTGGCAACTTAGTAGGACATATTATATGTGTATATCTCACACTTTGAAATAGCATATCTTAATAGTTCTAGCATTTTTTGCAATATACCATTTTAAAATAAAGAAAACAAGCTTTTGTATTCAGCAATGTATATATCTAAATGTAGAAGAAAAAAAAAGTTATAATGAGAAATTTAAAAATAATCGTAAAACATATCACAAATCGTTAAAAGTATAAAACTTCCAAAAACCATATTTTGCTTAAAAAAATATTCATAGAACCTTCTATAATTCACCACGTTAAAGTAAATTTACTTCTCTTCCTACTAAATGTATCATTGAATATACCTACAACTTCTGCCAAACGTATTTTAAATGAGAAAGGAAGCTTTTTTTCTGCGAAACAATGCCTATATCCCCGTGGAAAAAAAGTATGTGACAAAAAATAAAATTGCTTTCTTTCGTGTTTTTCTGCTTTTTTTAATACATTTTTGTAAAAAAAAAATTTAAAAGGTGATATTTCGATAGTAAATTTAAGCTGAAACGATTTTTCTGTAGACGTGTTTGTACCAAAAGTGCATAGAACTTACCCTAATGCACCTTGTGCCTAAGGATTAATTCACCCCTTTCTTAAAAACGCAGCCTTTTAAGCACTCAGTGGATTTTTCATATCTAGAGATCCATTGAGCATATGAAACAATAAAACCCCGTTAACGTTGCAGTTCATCTTAGCTCTCTTATTTTGAACATAATAGCCTATCTCTAGGTTGTTTATAATCGCACTTATATATGTTATTTATGCCTTCCTTTTTATAGTTCCTCCAAGGATTACTTTGAATTCATCTAGACTAATAGCCCATCTAGGCCAGTATCATTTAACCAACTCCAGTGCCACTGGTGACCAACCCTTCGAAATCTTCTCGCCGGCAGCTGTAAGTGACATGCCCAGTTCAGTTACTGCTAAAGGCGGATACATTAGCTTCAACGATATCCAATTGGAACATGTCGGTAATTATTTGTGCTTGGCTAGCAATAGAACAGGCAAAGCAGATGCTGTAACTGATGTCATCGTAGAACCTGGTAAGTATTCATTAGTATTATTTTATGTGGAGCACGACACTTTTCATCGTTCTGAAACTATTTTCTTAAGAAATCCACAAGGAAAAAGGTTTTCCTGTAGCTGGCTGTATACCACATATCGCCGGTCCGGAATAAGAATGACGTAATTGAAAATTTTGTCAATTCCTGTTTATTGCCTAATTAACTTCTAAAATACTGTATACAGTTGATACAAAAGCAACAGAACTGTAACTATTGTAACTATGTGCTGAGCCACTACAGGGTAGTTGCGTCGTTATTGAAATACACACCATCTTAGACCTTGTTTCAGATGAAAAATGACGCAACTGTAAATAGGGTTTGAAACATGAATGGGAAATAGAATTTGACACGATGTTGATATGGTAGCGTTCAAGTATTACGTAATGCGATTTTTGAAGATTTTTGACCCCCCTCCCCCCCTACGTAACGCACTCTAATGGGCGTTTAACTATTGCGTAACGCAATTTTTGAAGATTTTTGACCCTCCCCCCCAACCTAAGTTACGTAATACTTGAACGGTCCCTATGTCGTAAGAGGATGTGACGTGGTACACAATTTGGAGAACAAGTCCACGGTTGCTCAGTAACGGAAGAGATATGGGATGGTTCTTAACGGGATGTTATTAATATTCTCTTATTAGCTTAGAAGTAAAAAAAATAGAAAAATCAGAATAAGAATGTAAAATAAAAAGAAATAAAATATTGGGCGCCACTGGTTACCTTATGGGAACAAAAAAATACAAAAATAGAAACGTAAAAAAACTAATTCAAAAATTAAACAAATACATAGTCAATACAAAATATACAAAATACTTATGGCGTGACTTACCTTATCTATGTCTTTACTCAGCCAAATCTTTGTTGTACTTACGAAACAAGAGAGAAGCAAAAGAGAAATAATAAAATTGTATTTTGCAAATAAAACATTTTTTTATTGAAACAAAATTAAATTAAATCTGTGATCTCTTGCGGTGTTACAAAGAGAGTACGTGATTACCGAAAAGAAAATGAAAAGTTTTACATAGAAAAAATAATACCTTGTACATCATAGTCCTATATCTTCTTGGTTAGTTTTAAGTCCAAGGCACAATTCACTCCACTAAATGTCACTTTACATATGAATAGATACAACAACAGTACATCAGCTTACTCACATTACATAGTTTATAGAAAAATGCAGCATTGAATTTATTTCGCACAACAAAACGGCACTACTCAAACAAAATTATTAAAATAATTTGTTTTCTAGTTTATTAAACGGGATCAAAACAGTACTAAAATATAAGCAACTCCGTGCTTTAATTATGGTGTTAAAACTAGTAACACAAAAGAAAACTCCTAACTCCTGCTTGCAAGTAAGAGAAATTTATTATACCAATATTGGTATAAGATATCGCGTTCGCCCAAAACAGCGAAACGTGGTGGCATACGGCTTGTTTAGACCATACTGGAACAAACACTTTAACTCCAACACAAAGACTTTTGCAATAAAATTGCATAATATCTTCACTATACTCAAAGAAACTGAAACTTCCACCTTTCAGGTACTGCAATCCTCCAGACCTTCCGAGGCTAGCTCAACTTGACTTCTTGACGGCTCAAACTAGACTGTTTTTCAGCCCAAACGTAACTTCTCTCCTCGTCCCAATTCAAGAGAAGATTCCTAAACCAAACGCCCCTTCCAAAAATCATTTAATCTTCCCCATCAACAATGGGGGTAAGACACTCAAATAATCAAAATCTTGACCAATAGAAAATTGAAAATTTCGCTCTAGGTTAAACCCTCTGACGCACACCAAAACAGCTCGTCCAATCCTGAAGAGAATAAACAAACATATCTCTATAGTTCGTACCACCTACTTTTCCCATGAAAATAGCTTACTCAGAAAAAAGACACCTGCGACTTGTTGACAAACTCACAGCTCTTATCTCTGAACCACTTATCCTATAACATAAACATTTTCCAGTCCCGCTGTCGATAAAAACAATTTACTGAAATATTTATGACTTCGATTCTTTCGGCGGTGAGCTTCCAAGCAAACACCACTGATAAAAAACAACTACGTCACATTCTGCATAAAACAGATTATACATTCGACGTTCGTGAGAATCATTATCATGCATGAAAAGATTCGACAGTCCCTGAAACACAAACCTGGTTTTAACGAATTCAAAATACAGGGTATAGCGAAAGTGTCAGTGATTAGAAAATACAGTCGAACCCGCTTATTAGAATACCTCTTAAAGGAATATCCCGGTTTAAGGAATAGAAATTTGAGGTCCCGAAACATTTATAGTAGCAACCAATGATCGGTTATTAGAATATCCCGGTTATAGGAATTTTTTTGCTTGGCACAAAGGCTATTCCAATAAGCGGGTTCGACTGTACTAGTGACCTTCGCACCGTTACAGGTTAACAATGGGGGGAATAAATTAAGATAATGTGTCAAGATAATGTGATATCAAGAATGATGCAACTGTGGATCGGGTTCAAAATTGGGGCGATTAAATTGAAATAATGAAATTCGAACCTATGGGGATGAAACTAAAAGTCATCATTGTAAGAATAAAGGCCATACCGAGGCTCCGGACGGTTACTCTTTATTTAATCACTATTTTAAATATTTAAAAATGTTTAGATGTAGAATGACGCAACTGTAAAAGGGGTTGAAATGGGGGGATTAAATTAGCCATCTGTAAAACGCAACTGTAAAAGCCATCATTGTAACAATAAACGCCATACCGATGCTCCTGGAAGATTACTCCTTATTTAATGCCTATCTTAAATATTTAAAAATCGTTTTTTGCTCTCCTGGGAAATTTGGCTTTTTGCAGTTACGTCATTCTTATTCCGGACCGGTGATATTACAAAAAATACGTAAAATCCTATAAAAAAGGTATATTTATTAAAATTCCCTAAAAAGGGCTACATCACAAAAGCAGAACTACAACTACAGCAGAACATCATCAGTGCTAAAATAATGCTGACATGCTAACCACCAAAATGAAAATATTTGGGTAAAAATGTTATTTGGGGGTTTAAAACGCTTGTTCTTTTCTTCTTAGTTTTATTATATATTCCAACTAATAATAATTACTAATTTGCATGTGCTTGTGTCGCCATTAACTTCAATATAACCTATATTTCACAATCCCACCTGTCATGACGTCATTCTGCGTCACTTCACTGCCACAGAACACCATAAATATTATTAAGGAAAAGACTAAGTTTTCACTCTAATGGCATATAAAACAACATAATGTGATTCTACATCCCACCAGGCTGAAAACAATGGGAACCTTCTCTGGTTACACCTCCGAGGCTTCTACAATTTGCAAGCCATGCGGATGCTGAGACTAAGGAAGATGAGGGAATTTTACAATTTATAATTCACGTCCCATCTGCCCGGCGCGGTAAAGTTCCAACGAGAATGGTTCCCTTCGTATTCCAATCAGAGTAAACATGTAAATCAAAAATGAATAGCCATTTTCAATTTCGTTGCAAAACGAAAATACAGCCGCACCATATTCTAGTCCAATCATAGTGTGCAGCAAGCACCTCTACCGGTTTCGAAATTTATTAGTCTCTTATCAGGAGGCACATATGCTGCTCTCTCTGATCCAACCAAAGCAAACCCAGACGTGCAGTCTCGGATTGCAACGAATGAAATTGCATAGATGCCCTAGCGGCAACTGCTAGCAAAAGACTAAGTTTTTACTCTAATGGCATATAAAACAACCTAATATTACTCTACATCCCACCAGACTGAAAACAATGGGAACCTTCTCTGGTTTCACCTCCGAGGCTTCTACAATTTGGAAGCCATACGGATGCTGAGACTAAGGAAGATGAGGGAATTTTACAATTTATAATTCACGTCCCATCTGCTCAGTGCGGTAAAGTTCCAACGAGAATGGTTCCCTTCGTACTCCAATCAGAGTAAACATGTACTCGTTCGGGACTGCACGTCGGGGTTTGTTTTGGTTGGATCAGAGAGAGCAGCATATGTGCCTTCTGATGAGAGACTAATAAGTTTCGAAACCGGTAGAGGTGCTTGCTGCACTCTCTGATTGGAGTAGAATATGGTGCAGCTGTATTTTCGTTTTGCAACGAAATTGAAAATGGTTATTCATTTTTGAATTATTAAGGAAGTATTACATTCTACAAAAAACCCTTTAAACTTAATCAGTCATAGAAACATTGACTATAATTATTAAAATAAACATGGATGTATTAGATATCACATGAATTAGGCCTCGGGTACCATCTGACCCTCAATTGAGTTGTTCACTTGTTGAACGATCGTTGGCTCAGTTGCCAGATTTACCAAGTCAGATGGTACCCGGGGCCTAATTCATGTGATTTCTAATACATTCATGTTTATTTTAATAATTATAGGTAATGTTTCCTATGATTAAGTTTAAAGGGTTTTTACCCAAATATTTCCAACTTTGGTGGCTTAGTATGTCAACATCTTGTCAGCACTGTTGATGATCTGTAATCAGCTCGAAAACTAGTTCTGCTTTTGTGATGTAGCCCTTTTTCGGGAATTTTAATAAATATACCTTTTATAAAGGATTTTACTTATTTTTTATTTTCTTAAAGTTCCGAAACTGTTATCTTGAGGCATGATCAATTTAAGTATTATATTTATACGGGATTAGTCACAGTTTGGTTGTAATGATAATTACATTACCTCTTACCTAAAAATAGAGACGTTTCGATTTCCATTCCGAAAATCGTCCTCAAAAAAAAATTAAAGAGAATTTCGTTAAAACCTGTGTATAACCCCAATTATTTGTCGAGGTTATGTCATATTACAGTCAAAACAAAATCGGAATGGCACGTTTGATCGTTCCGGTTCATTGATGCAGTTTCGATGCCGCCGATTCATCGCCAGTCCATTTCATCGCCGTCCGTTTAATCGCCAGTTAGTCAGTTGAGTTTGTATAATGGGAGATGACACGACACGACGTTAAATTCAGTTCAAAACTTAGAACAATTAAAAAGATAAAAATATTATTATATTTACTGTTCATTTCTACTTCCCCTAAATTTTATACTAAATAGTACTAAATTTGTAGTGTTAAATGGCCTTTGTAGAAATATATAATGAAACCTTCCAGGGTTCATGCACAACAAATTTCATTAATATTATTATACGATAAAATGCATAGTTTGCGAGTCTATAAGGTACATACATACATACATACATACATACAAACATTAAGAGACAAATTTTTAGATGGCTATTAAAAAATAACGGTTGGTGATAGAAAAATGAAAAATTAGGGTTGAATGTATATTTTAGTTTTAAATCATATAATATTTACAAAAAACGGTTTGTCTAAAAAAAATGTGTACGCACATAAGAAGTTATACGCACGTATAACTTCTGTGTTCTAACGTATATGTGTTGTACGCACGTAAGAAGTTATACTGCTACTATATGATTTCAACGAAATAAATATACTTTCAACAGTTTATTTGTATTTAAAAATTAAACTAATTTTTACTCACTACTTTCCAAAAATTTTTACTAAAACAATACTAAAAATAAAAAAAAGTTAGATAACACACGGAATTGAACCAGAGACCTCTTGATCTCCGGTCGAACGCGCTACCACCGAGCTAAACTGCCTTTGCTTTGACAGCTTACAAGCTTTCTCATACATACTGAAAAATTTAAAAGTAAATATACTTACAATTATTATACAATATTTTATTCCCGAGGAAAACAAATCCAAAGACACAAAAGTTATAATAAATAATACATTTACTAAAAACACTAATATTCTTTTAATGACTTATTTGCGCTGAAACATACATAATTAGAAAGATTAGCATCGAACTACGTACTGTCTGTCTGCGCATGCGCCAGGCAAGTATAAAATTTCACCCTCGATCGTAAATAAGTATAACTTGAATAAAAAATAATTATGGGGGGAGGGGGCAAGCCCCCTTTTCACTTAGGTTAGTCGTACCAACTCAGAAAACTTCCCGGGTTCATGCACAACAACTTTCATTAAGATCATTATACGATAAAATGCATAGTTTGCGAGTCTATAAGATACATACATACATATGTACATACATACAAACATTCATTTTTATTTATATAGATGATACATCAAATTGTATATTATTATGTGTATTTTGGGGAATTAATTATATGTGCTCTGTGATTCTGTGTTTGTTATAATTAGTTTTGGGATAAAAATTGTAAATTGTGTTATTATATTATATTGTGTGTTGCCAATGTATAGTGTATAATAGAGACATCTGTTTTACATTTATTTATCCTCTATTTTGGTAATGTTCTTGTTATTCTCCTCTTCTTTAAGTATCGGCAACCAAAGTCTGCTGCATTGTGCTAATGAATGTGCTACACATTTTTTTTCATTTGATAGGAATAGCACTGCTTCTTTGATTTTTTTTTCTTCATGTCTGTTTCTTTCATGATTACTGATGCATCTTTCCACCGTGGTATGTGTTCCTTGTCCTAGACATGTTTCCATATCTGTCATTTGTCGAAATTCCTGTTATTCCTAGCAGTCTTGCAGTTTTTCCCATATAGAAATTGTTGCATTCACGGGGTATTCTGTAGATGCAGTTCCTTGACCCATATTTGGGAAACATAGTTTGCATAATGAAACAGTCAAAATAGACCTATGGTTGCACAATTTGCATCAGCAAATAATTATGTAGTTGTCAGCACTAACTTCCAGAGAAAATATATCCTTAAAGGAACATGGAAAATACCAGGAACCAATGAAACCAATCAAATTGACCACATCCTCATCTCAAAAAGATTGGCAACAGACATAACTAATGTCAGAACGTATCTCGGGGCGAACTCTGACTCAGATTACTATCTTATGGGGGCAAAATTGCGACAGAAAATCGCGACAGTGGCAAAAGGGAAAATAGCCAAATAAAAAAATGGAATGCTGAAAGATTCAAAAGTCCAACAAAGACACACGAATATCACAATACTCTCCAAATAAAACTCACCTGAACAAGAGAGGAAGATACTGCAAAGGAAGAATGAAGACAATTAAAAACAATAATAACGGAATCTGCAGAGGAACCTGTCGGAAAAGCCAAAAGGCAAAGAAATGCCTAATGGTATGAAGATCAATGCAGAACTGCAGTAGAGTAAAAAAGGCAAACTAGGCTTAACCAACTTCAAAGAAACACAAGAAGTAGCAGAGAGATGTATAACAAAAAGAGAATACAAGCGACTAGAATATGCAGAAGAAAAAAAAACAGAGGCTTTGAAATAACAAGTACAAGAAATCCTAGAACATAACAACAGACACGAGACACGAGAGCAAAAAATTCTATAAAAAAATAAAAAAAGTACACAGTCATTCAGACTAAAATTGACAATATGCAAAGACAAGGACGGACAACTACTAACAGGAAAACAAAAAATTATAATGAGATGGAAAAAATACTTTGAGGAAAACCTAAGTGCAGACAACGGAAATGATCAAAACGAGACAATATATTTTACGGCGGAGCAGCACATTGAAAATCCGAGTTATGAAGAAGTAGTTCAAATAATAAAGAAACTGAAAAACAGTAAAGCGCCAGGATCAGATGGAGTTTCGGCAGAATTATTGAAATATGGAGGACCCGAACTCTGGGGAAGAATCCATTACCTGATAAAGTTGGTATGGACCAAGGAGCAAATGCCGGAGGAATGGGCAGTTGGTATTATACAGCCAATATATAAAAAAGGAGATAAGAGGGAATGCCAGAATTGCAGACCAATTACATTGCTAAATGTAATATACAAAATCCTTTCTGGCATTATCTACACTAGATTGTCAGAATACTCCCAAAATATAATTGGTGATTATCAAAATGGATTCAGACCAAATAGGGCCACTACAGACAACATATTTATACTTAGAACAATACAAGAGAAAGCTTATGAATACGACATAGAACTATATAATATGTATATGTATTGTTATACTGTACTTTATCTCTTTTATTAGATTGATTAGCAAATTCTTAATTTAATTAATTACTCAATTATTTTAATTTCTGCCTATGTAAAACAAAACCAAATTCAAATTAAATTTTCTAATAAACTTTATTCTCAGGACTAATTTTGTATTCGATGCAATACGTTTGATTTGTGGCTTCTAGTATCTCTAGTTGCTTACTCCTTCCAGGATAAAACAGGGAAATTAAACACATTCAATATCATATAAATGTAATCTATATTTATTTATCCAATATGCCGTATAAATAAGATTTGAAAAAAATACTAAAATCTAAATTTGTTGCAACAATTTCTTACTTAATAAATCAAGCTTTAATTCTGATGTCTCCTTGTTTTAACAAAAAAAAAAATTATTTAAATAAATTATTATTTATTCGTACTAAATTTGATAAAATTTACTTTTCTCCTTTGAATTGATTACTTAAAATTGGAATGACTAACTGAGTTATAGAACTGTTCAATACAAAAAAAAAAAATTGAGCATATATGGTATGGATATAAACAAGCTCTCTCCGTTTCGACAAATGATTTGACTAACCTTTTTGTTTCTTCACTCCTTCTTTTCCCAGATTGCGTTGTCCTTGATTCTCCCACACGTACTCTTTTGATATTGCGAAAAGGTCCCTCTCGTCAAAACTGCTTCAAAAACAAACAAAACCAGGACTCGCTAGAATTCTCTACTCAGTTTCCTCCTTGCTCGATATCTTGTGCAAATAGATACCAATCAGCTACTCGTTCTAGACAGAACAAAGGAATCTTCCTCGGACACAGGAAAATTTTACTTCTCAACCGGTCAACAATTTCGTTTCAACTTGATTCTGCTCGCAAAGGCCGATTTCACCACTTTACACTGACTTCTCACTTTTTAAAAACTGGACTGCTCTCTCCCGATATTAATCAGACAGTGTTTCTCTTTTCTCTCTGAAATTCCGACTCCACATTCTCATCCCTTCCATCGATCTTTCTCTACCAATCAAAAACACCTCTCTACCCAAAACATTCATACTTTCCTTTCCCAAGAAAACCAACTTAATTTGTATCCAACTTTCCATTTTGTTAAAATTCTAAGAGACATCAAATTACTATCGTTTTTTCAAAAAACTAAACAAAAGCCTTACATTCTAAACTCAATAAAATGTGTTTATCGTTTAAACCTTCTACGAATTATTTACAAAAATCCTATTGATGCACTTTCCAATATTTTCGAACCATTGTCTGTAAATCCTTTCAAAAAACCCATTAACGAAAACCACATTAACGATTTCACCTTCCCCGAAAAAGCACTGTTTATTAACTACATTATAGTCTATACAATTTTTGGTCATATACAGGGTGAAGAAAATCTATGATCTCGTGGTCCCGATATAAATTAATTTTCTGAATTTTTTCAAAAAACCATTCTACAACAGTATATAGACTTTAAACAAGCTTTTTATAGTGTGAAAAGAGACAAAATGCTGGAAACCTCATAAAAATGACGTTGCAGGGTTCAAAAGCCGCAGTTATAGTAGATGGAGAACTGTCTCCCCTGTTTGACATCAACATGGGGGTGAGACAGGAAGACGCACTTTCAACCATGCTGTTCAACCCAGTTCTTAAAGCAGTCATCAGAAAAACCAATGTAACCGGCCATACAAATACCAAAACAGTACAAATTATTGCATATGCAGACGATGTCGCCATTATTAGTAGAAGCAAGACACGACTATTGGAAACATTCAAGGAAATTGATCCTGAAGCAGAAAAAAGAGGGCTTAAAATAAACGAAACAAAAACTAAGTACATGACCATCAAAAGAACACCTGAGAATAAAAATAATATAGCAAAAGACTATTATACCGTTGAACGTGTGGATGCCTTCACATATCTGGGCACAGAAATCAATCAGAAGAATTCCGTAAGTAGCGAAATTAATGCACGTATTTCCAGTGGAAATCATACAGACTATGCTAATAAAAGGTTGATGACATCGAAATTATTGGACAAAAGAACCAAAATGACTATCTACAGAACTTTGATTAGACCCTTAGTCAACTATGGTTGTGAAACCTGTGTAATGACGAAAAAAGATGAAGCCCAACTTGAAGCGTTAGTGCCTGCTCAGATAAGGGACAGGGGTTAACAAAAACTACTTGAAGACTGGGGTCGAAATGGGGCTAAAGAAGAAAAAGTGGACGCTTAAACCTTCTTTTGCGTACGGCGCATCAGTTGGTTGTTTGGAGAGCGAGCGTGAATTCGTCTTAAGGAATGGGGGTTTTTAAGAAGAACTAATTACCATTACCAAATAAATAAAGTGATTACTGATTCTTTCGCCTTTGAGACCAGTTTCTCAGCCCCAAGACAAAAGAGTGTCCTACCACCTACCAACTCGTCCGCCCGAAGCCGTTGATTTGTAAGTGGGGGATTGCTTATACCGGCAATCACCCGATCCCTATCTGCATTAGTCATCAAAATTGATTTTTGTCTTCTTCTACCGCGTAGAGGTGCAGATTCGAATTTTTCCTTCATCGACATTAATACTTTTCGCCATTTCCTAATCTCTCCAGAGCTATAGAAAAAATGACTAACTAATCCAATAACAAAAATACTAGATTTGTTGTAAAAGGTAGGGGAGAGTTGGACAAAACGGGATACCATTCTTGGTTACCTGTACTACGGAAAATATGTTAAAGAAATTATCATAATATTATTTTTTATAGGTATAACATTTATTGCAGCACACGAAACACATATCTTTAGCTATTTTTGATAACTGGAAAATATTAAAAAAAAATATTTATTTAAGTCCTACACATCCCGTTTTATCCAACCACGGTTGGATAAAACGGGATAGGTTTATAATATTTAATTTTCTGTATAAAATTATCTAAAACTTAATGTATGTCTAAATTAAGTAGACATTAAACTGTATAGTAAAATTTACTCTTGAAAGAATAATATCTTCAGTAGTCAGAAACTTAAAAATAGGCGTTCTTTACGTTTTATGGCAAAATAGTAAATAAGACCTTTTATTTAGGTCTAGGTACGTATATCAGAACTAAAGTCACATAAACATATGTTGTTCTTCTCTGCGATATGAGAAAACGCTTCATATCTCTATTTAAAAAATTAATAGGCCAACAAATAAATAGGTAGATAAAACGGGACATAAAAAGAATGTGTGTGTACTTTGTACGCACGTAAGAAGTTATACTTCTATTATATGATTTCTTAAAAATAAATATACTTGAAACAGTTTGTTTTAATTTTTTTTAAACACCAAACTAATTTTGTGCTTACCGCTTTCAAAAAAATAAAAAAAGTATAGCATTGCACTGGATTCGAACTCACGACCTCTCGATCTCTGGCCGAATTAGTCGAGGCATTGAAGTACAAAAAAAGGCCTTACTCTCGATTTTTGGCGCAGTAAGACGGATTTTAATGCAGTTTGGTACGTTGGATTCGTGAGAATGTCAGGAAATTTTGTGAACTATTGTAATGAATAAGAAATCTGAAATTGCATTTGTGCATAAGAAAAATTCATTTCAAAAGTGCATTTTGAAATAGGCAATTATTATAAATTTGCAATCCGGTAAATAGTTGGGCAACATCCCGACTAATTATTTTAATTATTTTTAATTATTTTTAATCATTTATACAAACAAAAAAAATTTCCTTATGTGGGAATCGAACCAAGTACTAACGGGTCCGTAGCTAAATACACATACCACTAATCTACGCAGACACTTGCTAGACAACGGCGATATTAGGTATAAACAAAACAAATTGGTAAGTAAAAATTGTAAAGAAAATTACTACATACTTAAAAATGTATTATAAAATTAATATATTTACTCTGGGCTAATTAGCAAAATTCATGGAAAAGTTATTTACCAGCATTTTATTGCTGGAATCGAATAATAAGATCCTATATATTAATAATATAAGTATGCAAAGTCCGCAGATAGTGTGCTACTTTTTTTATAAACAAAATGGCGCCGACAAATCGTATTTTTTTCAATTATTGCTCTATAACTCCGAAGATTTTAACTTTACAACAAAAACACCCAAATAAAAATTCACCGCAATTAAATTCTGCATAGAGATATGTTTTTCACGATTTGCTCTGACGAACAGTTTCCTCGGAAAATGCGGGTTTTCATAACAAAAACTTTAATTTTCAAATAAAGTTTTAGGTAAGTAATTATTAATCAATAATTAAATAACTTAGTGACATCAAAGCTTTCTTGGTCTAGATTGTAATTCCAGAAGCCGGTGGAAATTAGACGAATATTTTAGCAACAATTCAATTGTTAATTAAAAATTTACGATCGCAATAATAACCAAAATAATCGTGATACATTGATCAAACTTATGAAGATTATAAAGATGAGATGCTTATTTAATATTTTATCGACAAAATATAAATTTTTCTTTTTTTGCATAATCTTTAAATTTTGAAAAAAAAATAGTTATAATACGCTGGTCTAATTAGTAAAGTACAAAGAAAGGTTATTTACCAGCAATTTTATTGCTGGAATCGAATTATAAGATCCTATATATTATTAATATAGGTATGCAAAGTCCGCAGATAGTGTGCTCCTTTTTTTATAAACAAAATAGCGCCGACAAATCGTATTTTTTTCAATTATTGCTCTATAACTCAGAAGATTTTAACTTTACAACAAAAATACCCAAATAAAAATTCACCGCAATTAAATTCTGCATAGAGATATGGATTTTCCGATTTGCTCCGACGAAAATTTTTCTCCGAAAATGTGGGTTTTCCCAAAAAAATCTCGAATTTTCAAATAAATTTTTTGGGCCAGTAATTATTTGTCAATAATTATAGATAATTGGTATAGATAATAAATTCAGAAGGCGATGAAAATAAAACGAATATTCTAGCAACAATTCAATTCTTAATTAACAATTTACAGTCGCAATAACAACCAAAATAATCATGAGACATTGATCAAACTTAGAAAGATTATAAAAGTGTGATGCCTATTTAATATTTTGTCGACAAAATATAAATTTTCATTTTTTTGCATAATCTTTAAATCATTAAAAAAATTGTTATAAAAAAATTAACATTTCTCAGAAATTGTTTATTACATTCTAATTTTATAAAATACTTAAAATGTGTATTTCATAGGTCTTGAAAATGCTTTAAAAAATTTTTCCAACCATTTGCAAAAAAGTTATGAAACAGCAAAGTAAATATACAATTCTCCGTTGTTTATAATTTGTTTTAATTGTTTCAAAGCTTAAAAGTGAGTCTATGGTACGATCTAATTACTCACAAAGAATGTCAAAAATTAGTGCAATGGTTGTATTTTAATCAAAGATTAAAAATACTTTTTTTTGTAATTTTTAGCTCAAAAGTAGGCCTGATACAGAGTCGGAGCTAAAATGTTCACTCGAAGCGACTGACACGTAGCATACATTATTTATTAAAAGTGTACGTCTCGCGCGGCCGGTCGTCGATCCGAGTGAAAATTTTAGCTACAGCACTGTATTATTCTACTTTCGCACGTGTAAATTACAAAAAAATATATTTATAATCTTTAATTAAAATATAACCATTAAACTGATAATCGATATTTTTTTGTAAATAATTAGCTTGTACTTTAAACTCACTTCTACGCTTTGAAAGAATTAAAAAAAATTATAAACACCGTAGTAATTGTATGTTTACTTTGCTGTTTCATAACTTTTTTGCAAATGGTTGCAAAAAAGTTTTAAAGCATTCATTTTCAAGATGTTTGAAATGCACATTTTAGGTATGTTTTAAAATTACAATATAATAAAAACTGTCTGAGAAACGTTAATTTGTTTATAACTGTTTTTTAAACATTTAAAGATTATGCAAAAAAATAAAAAATTTATATTTTGTCAACAAAATGTTGAATAGGCATCTCATCTTTATAAGATTTCAAAGTTTGATCAGTGGATCATAATTATTTTGGTTATTATTGCGACCGTAAATTATTAATTAACAATTGAATTGTTGCTAAAATATTCGTTTAATTTTCATCAGCTTCTGAAACTATAATCTAAACCAAGAAGGCTTTAAGTCACCAAATTATTTAATTATTGGTAGATAATTACTTATCTAAAACTTTATTTGAATATTAAAGATTTTGTTGGGAAAACCCGCATTTTCCGAGAAAAATTTTCATCGGGGCAGATCGGAAAAAACACGTCTCTATGCAGAATTTAATCACTGTGAATTTTTATTTGGGTGTTTTTGTTGTAAAATTAAAATCTTCGGAGTTCTTGAGCAATAATTGAAAAAGACACGATTTTCGGGCGCCATTTTGTTTATAAAAAAAGTAGCACACTATCTGAGGACTTTGCATACCTATATTATTAATATATAGGATCGTATAATTCGATTCCAGCAATAAAATTGCTGGTAAATAACTTTTCCCAAAAATGGCCTATTCTCCGATAATCAGCCCAGACTAATTCCTAAATTTTAGAAGAAACATTCGTAAATAGGTATTATTAATATCTATTAATGTTACTAAATGAAATATAAATATTTTGACGTTTCACAATTTGACAATTCACTTTTAACTGCAGTGCCTTAAAATTTTTAAAGCACCGGTGCTTTAAAGTAGCATTTTTAACGCTCCTATGGAGTGCTATAAATTGAATTTTTAACACGTTTGTAGAAAAATATATTTAATAACACTAATATATTCTTTCCACACCTTTTCTGGACTGATAAATACATAAATTAAAATATTTAGTAACGAACTCCATACTGCCTGTGTGCGCAGATTACTAAAATTTCACCCTCAATGAAATCGCGCCTAAAGAAGTATAACTTCAAAAACGCAGTATAACTATTAACTAACCTTTGTTGTTTCTCTTCCCACAAATTTTAACACGCAACAACCATACATTATATAACCAAACCGTCAACCGTCCACACCACAGCTGTGCTACAGCTGCCATATTGGATAATTTTTGACACGTCATTTGGACATCCAATCAGAACAAAGTTATAATGCGCATGCGCCCGGATCATAGGTTTTAACATATAAAAATTCACCCTCATATCGCGCGTAAAGAAGTATAACTTCAAAAACTGTATCCCATTTTATCCAACTTATAAGTGTCCCGTTTTGTCAAACTCAGACATTTTTCAAAACAAAAATGGCTGCTGCCTAAACGTGAAAGTAAAATTAGGTAGACTACACATGAGAATATTCGTTAATGACTGCTTAATTAAATGTAATAGTCACCGGAATTATATTTTTATATATGTAGGCAGTAAAATGTAGAAAACAACGCACTTAAAAGTACAAAGTATCAAAAAAATAGAGTCAAACAATTCTAAACACAACAACTTTTCATCAAATAGTGGCATCGAGGTAAAACGAACAGAGAATGTTAAAATGACGACTGATAACAAGTTTCCGTCGTTGTCCGATTGATAACACTACTAGTTGGGTCTCTAGGTTAGGTATCCCGTTTTATCCGACTATCCCGTTTTATCCAACTCTCCCCTATATTTAAAATACCCTAAATAAGCCTTACATTAAAACAAAACGTTTTCGGATTAAGAAATCCATCATCAGTGTTTGTAAAAAGCCCTAAAATTAAGAATAACCTAATTAATTAAGAAAAAAGTTAAAAAGTTGACAAAGGTTTAAAAAAATAAGAGGCCATATTTATACAAAAATAGCATGCCGCAGCCATCAAGATGTTTTGGGTAAAAACCCTTTAAATTTAAACAGTTATGTTATGTTACATGTTAATAAAAAAGTTTAAAGAGGTTGCAGAT
This sequence comes from Diabrotica virgifera virgifera, assembly GCF_917563875.1. NCBI lineage: Eukaryota > Metazoa > Arthropoda > Insecta > Coleoptera > Chrysomelidae > Diabrotica > Diabrotica virgifera. Next base: position 76,477,352 of record NC_065451.1, read on the forward strand.
ATACCTGGATATTAACCAGAGCAACACAGGACTCTTCCCACGTGGTTGGAATTTTTTTGAGGATTAAAACCTCACATGTTGAAGTTCAATGGCCAACTGACAACTGAATACAAGATCAACATAGACGGATATCAAAGGCAAACTGTCAAGGTAACTTAGATGTTATGTAGTTATTTTAGCCACATAGTTTAAAGTTTATTTTAATATTTGAGATAAAAAACAGTATTAAATTTGCATAATATGTTGGAGTTAAAGTTATTCGAACATAAATTAAAAAATGTAAAATATCCATTAATTAAATCAAATAGGAAAAATAAGATATATACGTTACCGGAATTATAACATCTAACATCTATAGGCATTGTTGACTGCATAATTTCCGGTAACGTAAATATCTTATTTTTCCTATTTGATTATTTAATTAATGGATATTTTACATTTTTTCATTTATGTTCGAATAACTTTAACTCCAACATATGCAAATTTGATACTGTGTTTTATCTCAAATATTAAAATAAACTTTAAACGATGTAGCTGAAATAACAATATAACATCTAAGTTATATTGACAGTTTGCCTTTAACATCCTTCTAAGTTGCTCTTGTATTCAGTTGTCAGTTGGCCATTGAATTTAAATATGTGAGGTTTTAATCCTAAAAAAAATTCAACCACGTGGGAAGAGTCCTGTGTTGCCCTGGATAATATCCAGACATATCTGCAACCTCTTTAAACTTTTTTATTAACATGTAACATAACATAACTGTTTACATTTAAAGAGTTTTGGCCCAAAACATTTTGGTGGCTTAGGTATGCTAATTTTTGTAAGTATGACCTCTTGTGTTTTTAACCTTTGTCAACTTTTTAACTTTTTTCTTAATTAATTAGGTTATACTTAATTTTAGGGCTTTTTAGAAACACTGATGATGCATTTCTTAATCCGAAAACGGTTTGTTTTAATGTAACTCTTATTTAGGGTATTTTAAATATACCTTTTACAACAAATCTAGTATGTTTGTGATCAGAGCCGCGCCTAGGCTTTCAAGCGTCCCGAGGCAAGAAATTTTAGGCGCCTTTTTCCTCCTCTATTTGTAAGTAGTTTTTTGCAACTTAGTAAATCGGTATACCGTATTCGCTCCGTGCGTGACTATGGTGGAGTACCTTGAAACGATGCCAACGTGAGTAGTGGCGAAGTATGACAATATTGGAGCTGGAGCTATCTTTGTAATATGTCATTTTCATTGTTTGTATAAAAAATTTTGTCAAAAATGGTATATAGCTGTTACCTATTTACCATATGCTTAACGTCAAATTGTGAGATCCAAAAACGTCAGATGAAGGCGCTAGGTGTCGCGTCAGTCATGCACAATAATCCGGTCAACTTAGACATCAAAATGATTGACAAATAACAAAAATTGCCGGAGAGCCAAATTTTGGTGGAGAGCTAGGAAATACCATAACAAATAAAGTTTAAAAAGTCCCTATCGATCCCATGTGTGCGTCAAAAGTTATTCGGGGTCAAAGTTCAAAATTTGAGATTTTCTGGATTTTTTTCGAAAACGGTAAGTTTTATCAAAAAAAACCTCAAACCAAAGTTGTAGATCTTAACATTCTCTACAAAAATTGTCCTTACAGTTTTTTTCCTAAGAGTTACCATTCCTGAGATATCGCGGTTTTAAAAAGTACTTTATACATTATATGCACATAATATAAGCCACGTATATACATATGTGGCCCTTAAGACAAGTATAAATGCCTATTTGTGTCTCTTTTATATAGTATATTATACTATTCTGAAAATATTTCTTCAAAAGGTAATCAGTCCCAAACTGAATTTCCTCTATCCACGTGGCCTTGAAAAACATTTGGCTATACCATTGTTTAAAAAAGAACATATTGTCTATTATAGGCAATGGCTGCAGTATTGTCCGTAGGTCTGGTTCATAATATTATCTGTTTCTTTTAGTGCTAAAGGTTCAGTTCAAGTGAATATAAGTACTTATTACAAGCGTCTACCATTTAGTACCGTTACGGTTATTTGTACAATTTTATAGTTTTAAAAATGTCTCAGTTTTGCTTTATTTGCAATAAACTTTTAAGTGAAACCAAAACAGTTGTGGTTGATCGTCGAACTACAAAAACATCATCGGGTTCCGAGATTATCTTTGATGAAAATATAACAGTTCCAGCGAATCAACAACAATTTTTTGCCAACATTAATAATAAATCTCGTTTCATTTCCATGTTAACTGACAAATTAACAGCTGCGAATATTGAAGTGAAACAAGCTAAAAATGACGCAGATGTCCTTATAATTGAGACAGCAATTGAAAAATTTAAGGCAACAAACACAACAATTGTAGTTGGTGAAGATGTTGATTTGTTGGTACTGATTACTGCAAGGACTCCAGTAGATAAAGTTATTTATTTTCTGAAACCTGGAAGGGCTCAACAGCGAACAGAGATATATTCTTCGAATAGTTTATCGGCTTATCCCAAATGCCAAAAGTACATTTTATTTTTACATACGATAACCGGCTGCGACACTACGTCCGCAATGTACAGAAGAGGCAAAACGTCAGTACTTAAATTATTCGAAAAAAAAAAGATTTGACTGACTGCTGTAAAGTTTTTACAGAACTTGATTCTACACCGCAAACAATAATTACGGAAGGAATTCGCTTTCTTCTTGCGGTTTATGGAGCTCCAAAAAAAATTATTTGTCTTGATAAATACCGATACTTAACTTTTGTAAAAAATACGCGAAACAAGAAACAAGTACAACTATCATGTCATCCTCCAACATCAGCATCTGCTTTTCAACATTTGTATCGAGTATATTATCAAGTTCAAACATGGCTAGGCAATGAACTGAATCCAGAAGACTGGGGTTGGAAATTAATAGATAATACTCTGGAACCGATTAAAACCTTACTCCCACCTGCTCCAGAAAAACTCCTTAACACTATTTTTTGCAATTGCAAAAAAGGTTGTAGTGCCAAATGTGGATGTAAAAAAGTCGGGTTGCTGTGTTCTCTAGTGTGTACCAACTGCCAAGGTCAGTCTTGCTCAAATGTCCAGTTTAGTACAACAGAGGAAGACTCCTGTGATTTTAATGAAGAGACCAATGACTCAGTCACATTTGAACAATTTTTGAACATCCAGCAAGAGGAAGAGGAAGAAGATGAAATCGAAGAAGACTTGACTGTTGAAGTAGACTTTCAAGAATATGAATCTGATTAAAATATCTAAACAAATCAAAACAATAGTTAACCTAATAATCAATAGCAATATCAATAATCAATATCAATAATAAGGTAATATCTAGAACTTGACCGGTATTGTTTCCTTAAATTATCCTAAAATTGTCAAAACAGTTAGTGGAGTAGGCCTTACAGGGGAAACCACGGTAAAAAAAACGCGCCGAGTACACTACCTCACAGTAGGTAGTGTGGAAACGTGTGTATATCATGTATAATGTGACTTTTTGAATCGCGATATCTCAGGAATGGCAACTCTTAGGAAAAAAATAGTAAGGACTATTTTTGTAGAGAATTTTAAGATCTACAACTTTGGTTTAAGGTTTTTTTTTGATAAAACTTACCGTTTTCGAAAAAAATCCAAAAAATCTCAAATTTTGACTTTTGACCCCGAATAACTTTTGACGCACACATGGGATCGATGGGGACTTTTTAAACTTTATTTGTTATGGTATACCCTAGCTCTCCACCAAAATTTGGCTCTCCGGCAATTTTTGTTATTTGAAATGTCTATATAGACCGGGTTACAAAGCGAAAACCTACAAACTATTTGTTTCGTTATTCCTGTCTTTATCTCTATGCGGGGTCAGCTTCACTAATTATTGCATCTCTCCATAAGTTTCTGTCTTGGATCATAGAGATTTTAATCCCCTTTACCGACATGTCCTGCCTAAGCGTCTTTGGTGTTCCTCTCTTACTCCTTCCAGGAACCTGCAGTTCAAGAATTCTTCATATTGGGTGACTGATGTCTCGACGTTGAACACGACCAAACTATCTTAACATATATGCTCTCTTATTTTGGCATCTATTGGTGTCTCCCTTAGACTTCCTCTAATATACTCATTCCCAATCTTATCCTTCTTTGTCACTCCAGTCATCCGTCTAAGCATTCTCATTTCCGCCACATTCATTCGTTGTTCTTTTTTCTTCTTAAGTGTCCAACATTCAGTTCCGTACATCATAGCTGGCCTTAGAGCTGTTTTATAGAATTTTCCCTTCAGCTTCATTGGAATTTTTCTGTCACGCAACAAACCACTCGCTTTAATCTACTTCATCCATCGATCCATCCCACTCTAATTCCACTACATGCATCCCCATATATTTCCCCGTTACTCTATAATACCGATCGTAGGTAGTACTATTCAAAAAGTTTTAAACTCTTTTCCAGCTTGTGTCCACTGTTCCAGTTTTTCTTATAAGTTGCTTTTACCATTTCATACTAACACAACATCAACAGCATACATTGAGAACCATGGAATGTTACCCTGTAGCTTCGCTGTTATCTGATCCAAAACTAATAAGAATAAATAAAGACTAAGCACTGAGTCTTGGTACACGTGAAATCCTACTTTTACATGAAATTTATCAGTCTCTTCCACACCTGCCCTAACACTAGTTGTTGCTCCCTCATACATATCCCTCACAATATTTAAATATTCCTCCGGAACTCCTTTGTTATTGAGTGTCCACCACAGAATCTTTCGAGAAATTCTATCATCATAATATGATTTCTCAAGATTTAGCATATAAGCGTTTGTTTCTTTATTCCTGTATTTTTCCATCAGCTGCCTTATAATGAAAATTCTATCTGTTGTTGATCTGCCCTGCATAAACCCAAATTGATTATCGCATATTTCGGTTTTTGCACGTATCCGTCTATCAACTACTCTCCCCCATATTTTCATGGTGTGACTAAGTAGTTTTATGCCCCTGTAGTTTGTATTGGATCTCCCATGTTTTTGTAAACACTAGTAAACAGGTACTAATATACTGCTTCTCCATTCAGGGCCCCCGCAAGGGTTACTAGCGCCTGTGTGCAAAAAATAATTTTGACGCCCCTTAAGGCAATTTGGATCATGTTTTTTATTTATTTTTTTGAAGGTAGGTAGGCAGGTAGGCGCTTGAAATAAAGCAAAAAACCGAAATTTATATACCATTCACTCAAGGTAAAATATTGCGAAACCTCCGAATTTTAAAGAACCGCTTGGATTGACATGAAATTTGGCATACAAATAGCTAACATGATGTGAACGAAAAAAGTGATATTGTGCCGATGTGTACTTTTGGCCTGGATATGAATTTCACCCCTTCTGGGGGATGAAAAACATACGTTCAAAAAAGTCCGTAATTGGATAAAATGACTAATTTTAAGCAACTTTTAATCTATAGAGTTTTTTCAATGCTAAGTCAATGCTTTTCGAGTTAAGTTACACGTTTTTGGACGATTTTTCAAAAATAACTTAAAAAGTAAGTATTTTATCGAATTTAGCAAAAATATAGCTTATAAAGGAGTGAAAATTTTTTTTATATATGAAGTCTGTAGACCCAGTGCAAGCAGAGTTGTAGCTAATGAAAAGTAGGTTCTGATTCGTCAAATTCCAAATCGAATATTTCAACCAATATGAAATAACCAAAAAATCAAGCACTTATCGGGGAACATTCATTATATATTTTCTTAAAGTGTTTAAAAGAGGCTTTATTTTTGGTTTTTTTTTAGTTTGTAAGATCAAAATTATGTAAGTCACGCTCAAAATAATGTTGGTACTTTTTTTACACCTTTCTTTGGTAAAAAAGAAATCGTGAAAATCACCCCTTAATTAGCATCCCAAATGAAATTAACCGTTACCGATTCATCACAAGTTACTTTTCTTATATTATGTGTTGTTTTATGATCTCAAGTTTTATCGGTTCAAAGTGTTTATTTTTGAAATGTTGAAAGGGCTTGAACGAGTCACTAATCACGAGTGTACGCAACTTTTGAACAGCCATATCTTAACCAATTTTTGTCTTACAGCAAAACAAAACATCCAAATTATTCAGAAATGCAAAACATACATTTTTTACTGCTTGAGATTTTTAGTCTAATAATTTTTTAAGGAATTTTTTTCAAGATTAACAAAAATTTTATTTTAGAATGAAATTTTTTCAAAAATGAGCACTGTGAACACAGTGAGCACAATGAAATAAATGGTAGAGCGGTGGCGATTAATTCCATTTAGGATGCTAATTAGGGGCTGATTCTTACGATATTTTTTTACCAAATAAAAAAGAAACAACTTTATTTTGAACGGAACTTACTTTTGATGTTGGAAACTTTTTTAAAAAACAAAAATAAAGCTCTTTTTAAATACTTTAAAGAAGTTGTAATCGTTTTATCCGAAAAGTGCTTAATTTTTTGGTTATTTCACGTTGAAATATTCAATTTGGAATTTGACGGATCAGAACCCGCTTTTCATTCTCTGCTTCTACTGGGTTGACAGACTTCCTCTATAAACCATTTTTTTACTTTGTTGTAAGCTAGATTTTTTCGATAAAATATTTTTTGAGTTATTTGCGAAAAACCGTCTAAAAACGGGGTTTTTTGTTAAAAATTAACATACTTATTCACTCGCAAATAACTCGAAAGGTATTGACATAGCGAAAAAGTCTATAGAACAAAAGTTGCTTAGAATTAGTTATTTTATCCAATTCCTGACTTATTTTGAACGTATATTTTTCACCCCTAAGAAGGGGAGAAACTCACCTCCAGGGCATAGCACACATCGACACAATATCACTTTTTTCTTCGACATGTTAGCTATGTGTACACCAAATTTCATGACAACCCAAGCGGTTCTTTAAAATTCACAGCAAAAACCGTGAGTAGACTAAAATATCAAAATGAAACAAACAGAATAAATCAAAAGATGTGTTCTCGCAAATAGTAATCAGAATAACTGGATGATATATTAATAAAATTCCGTGTGTATTTATACCTTCTTCTTTAGGTGCGTGTCCGTGTTCAGGCGTTGACCGTCATCATGTTTATAAGTTTCTAAAACCTTTTTCTATCGGCTGCTGCGCGATTTAATTCTTCTACTGTGGTTTCTTAGCATTGCCTAATATTACACAACAATGAAAGTTTCTACTAATCCATCTCTTTTCCTCCACTTTTCCTTGTATTATAAGGTGAAGTAGATGGTATTTAGGCCCTCTAATTATATGGCCGAAGTATTCTGTTTGTCTCCTCTTTTTCTCGTATTGACACCTAATCCTATTTAATTTCTCAACTTTTATTTTAAAATGAATTTTTGTTTTTTTTTGTTTGTTTTTTTACAAATTTTTACCTCGGGTTTTGGCGCCCCTAAAGGATGGCGCCCGTGTGCATTGCACACTTTTCACATATGGTAGCGGGGGCCCTGTCTCCATTCGTCTTACATTTTTGGTCCAACTTCTCTAATTCTATTAAATAAACCTGTTAGCCACCTTGTTCCTGTCTCTCGTAATGCTCTCCACAATTCCCCAGAAATATCATCTTTTCCAACTGCTTTTCCTTTCTTTATTCTTGAAGTGCTTGAACCACTTCTTCGTTATTTACAAAAAACAACGATTACACTATTAGAGAACAAACATATAGTTCAGATTAATGAGATAAATAAAAAATAAGGTTTCGTACACTTATGGGATCAAAGTAATATTAGCTGAAAAAAATGAATAACCATTTTCAATTTCGCAAATTGTAGAAGCCTCGGAGGTGTAACCAGAGAAGGTTCCCATTGTTTTCATTCTGGTGGGATATGTTATATGCTATTAGAGTGAAAACTTAGTCTTTTTAATATTAGCTGCTATTTTTATTTACCTACGATTGGGAAGTTTTCAATTTTACAATAAAATATTGTTAATATTTCTGGTTTGATTTCACCAGTGGGTAAAATCCTTCTTGTCCTTAGTCGATGTCATTACTTTTGTTTATTGTTTCTAGTAATAAAAAAAAGCTGGTAATTTCGGTATTGCCAAAAAATTTTTTTCGGCACCTACCGGCGCCTTTTCAATACGGCTCCGGGAGGCACCGCCCCTCTTCGCCCTTATGGACGGCGCGGCCCTGTTTGTGATTTATAGTATACATCCAGCTACAGTAAGTTTATTTTGTATTAATTCTGTCTGCTTTTTTTATAGTTCCTCCAACGATCACCTTGAGTTCAAAAATACTAGAAGCACATATAGGTCAGTTACGTTCAATCACCTGCAACGCCACTGGTGACCAACCCATCGATGTCTACTGGTTACCTTGGAAACGTTCCTTGCCTAATAATGTTCTTATAGACGGCAGAGACATTATCTTCAACACTATTCAATGGCAACATCACGGTAAATATGTGTGCGTGGCCAAGAATCCAGCTGGCATAGCAGAAGCTTTTGCTGATGTCAACGTAACAGGTTGGTATTGTATTCTTGATCTTGATCAATAGTATTATTTTATGTGGGTGTGGGTGTAATACTTTGTGCTAAAAAAATCATAGGTTGGTATTCGGATTGTCTTTTAGTCCTTCGTTAAATTAATTCATAATAAAAGGTCTTCAATTTCACTACATTATATTTATAATCGGTGCCGCCCAAAATCCCGACAGCCAAAATCCCGACAGCCAAAATCCCGACGGCCAAAACACCGACACGCCAGAATCCCGACAGGTCAGAATACCGACAGGCCAGAATCCCGACATGCAACAATCCTCGCATAAGTAAAAATTCCGACCACTACATTTTGTTTAGTAACAAAAATTAAAAAACAGATGGCCATAAACAAAAAACAAGAACTAAATGTAATTATATGTTAAAAAGAAACTTATCAAACCTGTCGGGATTCTGGCCTGTCGGGATTTTGGCCTGTCGGTATTCTGGCGTGTCGGGATTTTGGCCGTCGGGATTGTGGCTGTCGGGATTTTGGCTGTCGGTATTTTGGGGTAGACCCATTTATAATATAGATACAACGGTGTTTTAATTACACGTATAAACAATAACAATACTGATCTGGAGGTTCTGATTCGCTTGTCAGGTAGCGGAGTGGGTAGGAGTTCTTTTGACCTAAATCAAATGTCAGAATGGGCGCCAGTCCGTTCCAACAGACTACTTCTCTGCTAAGAATGTTTTATTTTCGTAACAGACAAGAAATAAAACTAGCCTTAAAGTAAACCAAACATGTATTGACTATTCGTATAAACAAAACAAATAAATTAATGAAAAGAATTACGGAATCGGTAAGTCCTGACGAAGAAAAATAATAAATCAATCCCAATCAAACAAATGCACCTATTTTCCAAAAAACTGTACTAAAATTTATCAATAATATAAGTTCCTCGTATTAAAAATATAAATTAAACAACCTGTATAACATATATGTCAGTATTGTGATAATATAGGTATTATTAGTTATTATATAATATTATTCCCAGCAGTATCAATAAAATAAATGTACGCAATAGGAAGCGTTCCTGCCTGCCTGATCAGGTATGCGACCGTTAAGATATTTATTTGATGTTATATATAGGGTTAAATATACTATTAATTACACCTCAGTTAAAATTAATTAATATAGTCGAGAGAAATAAGATTTTTCTCGTGACACATCCCCCTCCAGGCCGAAACCAAATTTTTTGAGTAGTATGGACATCTATATTAATAACCTTTATGTTTCCTGCAGCCGATTTTGATGATATACATAGTTATAAACAAATGAAGGTCAAAAAACGGTAAATTTTCGCTTTTTTCGTCTATAACCAAAAAGTTAAGCATTTTAAACAAATTTGAGAGTAAGAAACTCATAAATCGTCTAAAAAATTTCAATGTGGCGTCCGGTGAATATGTCTATCCTTATTGGTTGCTTAGAAAATTGCAAAATAAATCATAAATTTTGAGTTCTTTTACATATTCATAACTTATGTAAAAATTAACCTTCTTATTACACGAATTGCTGAGACTTCTGGTGCTTAAATTATATTTTAAATTTCAAAGCCAATGGTCAAATAGTTTAAAAGTTATTTAATTTGTTTATCCCAAATTCATTTATTTTGCAACACTATAAGTCAGACGATTATGAGGTTACAGTAAGACTTCTGACAGTTTATGGAAGAAAAACATTTATACTATTGACTTAATTAAAAAAAAAAATGACAAAAATAATTTTAAACAGTGTAAACTTATTTTGCAAAAACACGTCGATTTTTTGCTTACTTATAAACAATTAGAATAACTTTTTAACCATTACCCGTAGAAAAATTATTTTTTCATATTCGGAAAGACTGAATTTTTATATACATTTAGAAAGAAAAACAATTATCCTAGGACAATTAGGGACGAAGTTAGCCCCCTTTTTTTAATTCACATGTTTTTGCAAAATAATTTGGCAGTATTTAGAATTATTTTTTGTCATTTTTTTTTACTTAAATAAATAGTATAAATCTTCTTCTTTCATAAACTATCCAAAGTATTAGTGTAACTTCATTATTTTCTGACTTATAGCGTTGCAAAAAAAATTAATTTATATATAGAAATTAAATACCTTTTAAACTATTTGACCAATTGCTTTGAAATTTAGGGTATGATTTGAGCACCAGAAGTCACAGCATTCCGTGTAATAATAACGTTCTAAGTTAATTTTTACATAAGTTATGAATATTTATAAAAACTCAAAATTTATGATTTATTTTGCAATTTTATAAGCAACCAATAAGGATAGACATATTTAGCGAAGGCCATTATGAAGACTTTTATACGATTTATGAGTTTCTCACCAAATTTGTTTAACATACTTAACTTTTTGGTTATAGACGAAAAAAGAGAAAATTTACCGTTTTTTGATCTTCATTTGTTTATAACTATGTATATCATCAAAATCGGCTGCAGGAAACATAATATATAGGTTAATAATATAGATGTCCATACTACTCAAAGAATTTTGTTTCGGCCTGGAGGGGATTGTGTCACCAACAGGATATTTTTTTTCCTTATTTCTCTGAACTATTACAATAGTATTCAATACCTGTTCTAATATCAAATAATAATGGTAGATATTATATAGGTGATAGGCAAGTAAAAATAGTATTTACAAAAACTTACCGTCCAAGTATACAACTAAGGCTGCACCTACATTGGATCCGTATTTCTCCGATCCGATCCGACGTCGGATTGAAAACAAACTCAAGGTATTAAAGCGTAGTGCCTACACTGCAATGGGAAGCCCGATGAGAAGCTACAACAGAGAAGCAGTTCGACGTCGGCCTATATCGGATCAAATCGGATCGGAGAAATAAGGATCCAATGTAGGTGCAGCATTTTAAGGGAACATCCATAAACTACGTCGTAAAAATTTCGGACTTTTTAATACCCCCCTTCCGTCGTAAAGCGTCATTTACAGTTGACCCCCCCCCCCTCATACCGACGTCGTAATTGCAACTCATGACCCCCTTTTTAGTGATTTTTTTTAATTCCATGATATTTCTGGATTTTTTAAAGTTAGCTTGTAATGGGTAGTTTTTTCAAGGAGGACAGACTCAGTAAAACACAGGTTAAAAATAAAGTAAATATATTTAAGATAATTATATGCAGTTTAAAACAAATAAAATAAAACATAATTCCGTCTTCTGCAATGGAAAAACAATATTAAGCTTTATTAGTCATCCGATCGTAATAGCAACATTAAAATAATACGATAAACAATATATACAATAACGATCTCGCTACGTTGATCAACGTAGCCTGGAGACCCCGCATTCCATTGCAATGCAGTCACTCGTTCGTCGCTACTACCGCCTACTGCGATAACGACCATGGCAAAACTCTTCACTACGGTGGCGTTCGCCTAGACATAGTTCCACCTCACAAACGGTTCATCTTTTGCCCATCGAGCTTATTGCTAGTTCAACTCGCTAGCAACAGCTGTCGAGCCATGGCTAGTTCAACACGCTAGCCAATACTGATTTTCTCATTCTCCTAGCTCGCCTTAAATATGCTCTCGATGCCGTCTCCTTCGGTTTCCCCCAGCGGTGCTATGCGCCAACGCTGACACTCCTCCGGTCGTCCCTGGTAGAGCAGCTCATCGCTTGACGAGGTATCATATCGTTACAAGCTATCAAAGTTTATTTACTTACTATGTAGCTCATTAATATCCGCGTACTTTTTTTCTCTCAATTCACTGTACAACTAATTAGCTTTATTGGAACAAAAGACAATAACTTTATCGGAGTTCCGATAAGCTTTCTTAACTGCATCATATAAATCTTACGTATTTTTTATGGGAAATAAGCCACAATTTTACTAAAAAATGAATTTATTAACGTTTCGAAGCCCAAATCGGGTTTCGTTGTCAAAATACGAAATACTATTAAAATAAACAAACATGTTGTTGCTAAGTAAAAAAATTCTTCTACAATTTATTTAATCTGACTCATTTATATTGGCAATTCAGACGTATATTATACATTTTAAAGTAGAAGACTTTAAAATGATATCGCCAATATTTATGAGTTAGTACAAATTTTATATTTTAGTATTACTTATTGTATGTGATATCGCCAATATTTATGAGTTAGTACAAATTTTATATTTTAGTATTACTTATTGTATATCTATGTAATATTAATATTATTTATAATTGAAACATATTAAAGTTAGAATTTGGTATTAGTTTTCTTGAAGGTAGATTAAATGTAAGACCAAATACTTACGATGTCGGGATAGTATCACGAGGTTTTTTCCTGGTTTTCCCTCGTGATTTACTATGGAATCTCTAACGCCAGAATTTTACTGTCATCGTTGCATTTGGTTGTCTTTTTAAAGACAGATCACATTCTATGAGTTTTTTGCGACGGATATTCTTGAGTTGGGATTGATTTCATGTAATCGAATGAACTATCTTTTAGTAAAGTCGTCCCAGGAACGCAACTCATAAATATTGGCGATATCATTTTAAAGTCTTCTACTTTAAAATGTATAATATACGTCTGAATTGTCAATATAAATGAGTCAGATTAAATAAATTATAGAAGAATTTTTTTACTTAGCAACAACATGTTTGTTTATTTTAATAGTATTTTGTATTTTGACAACGAAACCCGATTTGGGCTTCGAAACGTTAATAAATTCATTTTTTAGTAAGATTGTGGCTTATTTCCCATAAAAAATACGTAATTATAAAAATGCCACAAGGAAATAGCTTCAGAACAACATATAAATCTTGATACTTATTTTGTTTTGATTTCAATACCATGTCTTTTATTAAGTATAAATACAATGTACTAATTAAATAAAATAGAATATTTTATTTCTATTCGTTCTTGTAGAATTGTTTCACACAGAGTATTCAGTCAATAAATGAACAGTTTATATTCTGCATAGAAGCGGTTGTTTAAATAGATAGAACAATGTTTTATTGTTTGTTATTCTGTACAAAACTGCTATGCTTTTTCTCATGAGCATTTTTCAGTGCGTCACAGTTTTTCGATTTCTTTCTAACGCATTAAATTGTATATGACAAAAAAGGGCACGTCGGTGATTACTTTAATAATTATTCTATTTCGGTAATTATTCTAGTTGTCGATAGATGTCGCTATAATAGAAAAAAAATTATTTACTAATTATATAATATATCTACGAATATAATCTGTACAATTTATAAGACTATACAAGTCAAAGAAAATACCATTTTATAAATGCAATAAAGACAATTGATTGGTTTTTATGCCCAATTGCAAATAAAATTTGACAACTGTCAGATTTAAGTAAAATGTCATGTTAGAATAAATGTTATAAATGTATATTATCACGGACTTACCTTTTTTTCTATCATTTGTGACGCACTGAAAAATCCTCATGAAAAGAACCATAGCAATATTATTAAGGCTGTGAGTGATAAAAACGAAATGAAAAGTATACGATAAAGGTAATATACATACTAATTATTTTTAATTCTAAAATAGAGTAATTTTTAATATTCGTGAACATCAAAGGACGTCAGATGTGCACGCATCACCCCCTCCTCCCTGTCGGATTCCGTCGTAATAAGCAAAGAGCCCCTCCCCCTTTTCAACGACGTAGTTCATGGATGTTCCATTAATACCATGAGTTTGTTTTTTAATCCGCGACGTCGGATCGGGTCAGATCTGAGAAATACGGATCCAATGTAGGTGCAGCCTTAACTTATCTGATTTTAATAACTAGAGCATTTCTCACTCCGCCGTCGATATGGGTTTCTCTAACTCCTTTTCAGAAAGCCAGTATGGATTTCCAAACGCGATCGGGAGTCTAACAAACCTACAAGAAGCTGTTATATACGGAACTACTCCAATTAAAATCCAGGAAATATGTTCAGTAGGAAATATCTACGTACACAAAAGTCCATTTACAGAGAGGCAAAGTCCCTATACCATGAAAAACAATTCTGCATACCCGGAGGAAAAATAATTTTTCATACCAGCAGAAGGAAAAAACCCAGCAAATTTCACCTATGATTGAACTGAGGTTTTTCTAAACAATTCACAATATCGTCAAAAACTTCCAAATTTCCATATAGTCCAGGAGTCTCAACGGCAGATAAGACCGGCAGGAGACGACAAATAAACTTATCCCTTTAGGATAGGCTGACCTAGGAACACTTAACACAATAGGTAGCCCTTATAGATGGGTGCGCAATAAAATCCCTCAGTACGAGGTTGTATTCAACCAGGATATTTGCTTCCACGCGCCCTTTTCAACATTTTCTTAGCAGCATGTCTCACTACCACATTCGAAATGTCCCCTCCACGACTGCGGAAGGAAATTCTTCCGCTTTTAAACAGTGTCGCCAATACTTAAACATATTAGGCTCTAAGATAACAACGGCAAAACATATAAATCAATATGTGTTGTCTACAGGTAGTAACCAAATACACATAAATCATAAATCATTGGTTATAATTAATATTTAATATCACTAGAAATGGATTTCGCATGCCTGGTCAAATTTTACCTTTACGAACAATTCACAATAAAAGATGACAGGCCAGTCCAGTAAACATTTAATTTATATTTATGGCAATTTTGCTGTTGCACAACATAAAAACGTAACAATTCCCCCTAAACTGGAGAAATTTTTGTAGAAAATTTCTTGCCAGCCTAGTATTTCCTCAATTCGCTCTAAGTTAATCTTACCCACTCTCAGCTAGGCCTCAGTGCGAAAGGATCCCAGATCACCTCTCCTACTGCCTCTGTGCTTCTAGGCTCAATGCATCTCAAGGAATCCATGGCTAACAAGAAGAACCAACATTACCATTACTCTAATTCCGGACCTAGTTTCATGTCTTTTACATGCCAAACCCCCTTAAAGAGACCACGTTCATCATACAGCTTATATGTCCAACGGGACAACTTCTTCTTTATAGAAAACGGACCTAGAATCTTGGGTGACAGCTTGTGTGAGAAATTGCTAGTGGCATCCGAGAGGGCATAATTTCTCCGCCACACCAGCTGGTACAGAAAATATTCTAAATGAGGACGTCGCAAATTATACCTATCACAAGCTTTCTTCCCAACAATTCCCAGACGAGATCGAACATCAGTGAACATTTGTTTAAAGGGCAAATTACGACTGGCATTACCTGTTTCAGTACCATCTTGAGAAACCGAAACATTAGAATAGTCTTGTCCAGATAACTTAATATCTCTACCGAAATTAATGAAATAAGGAGTCAATTTAGTGGTTTCGTGCACAGAATGAAAACTCAATACTCTGGGTATTGGGATTTTGAAGAGGAAGAACGGACGAAATAGGGAAAAACTGGAAGAGATACTAAGAGATATTTAAGATACTAATGAAGAGTGGCTTAGCTCAGAAGAATAAATCAAATGGGCAGAGAGAACTAAATCTCAAGTGAGTATTCGAGCTAGCTTTAATACACTGAATATTGGCTTTGAGATGTATAATCAGAGATATGGGATTGAAGCACGACAAATTTAATAAACATAAAAATATACTTACACATTATTGTTAGGTCATAGACTTGAAAAATTTCGTGTTACACACCTTTTCATATTATCCCGGTAAGCTAACAGTCTCAGAGAATTAAGGGAGTGAGTTCTTGAAATAAAATATAATATAAAGAGAAAAAATAGTAATTATTGGGCGCCATCAACAAATTAAAATATATTGTCATATGTCTATGCGAAAATTACAAAAAAAAACTACTTGCAATAACATTCCATTGAATAGAAATCGGTACTTACCATTGATGTCTGAGGTAGTCTATATGTTTTATTACAATAGGATCAGAGATAGATTGTGCAAAATAAAAAGACATATAAGTTTAAAACATATTCATTGTTTATTTATATAAAAAAAATAGTTAAAAGGCGAAACTGAATTGGTAAGAAGTGAATAAACATATTAAGTCCTTCGCGTTTTCAAAAGTTCGATGAAAAATAATTAAACAGTTTGTCACAAATACCTGATGATCTGCGGTGGTGCCGTGGGCTGCTGACCTCGTGTACTCGGGTGGAGCTCTGGTAAAGCGATACGGCGACACTTCACTTCACTTTACAATTTCTGATCGAAAGTACTATTACACAAGTGGTTTTTTATATGAAAGATAAAATTCCATAGTCTTGTTTTATATTTAAAAAAAGTAACTGCTTATTTTGATTCTTAGTGACACATTTCATCAAATTGATGATAAAAAAATTAGTTTGAGCAAATGAACTTTAGTTAAAAGATCGGAACCACGTCCCGCGAAGATTGAATTAAGTTATTCTTGTAAAAGGCATACTCTACGCCACTACTAGAAACACTATATCATTTGTTTCACCGGAACAACAACATCAGAAGATGCCGGTATGGTATTTACGACAAACACATCGCTCCTGCTACTTTAACTACAGAATCTACACAAGATTCATCTGAGCCTAACTTTGGCATAAACAAAGAAAACTGGACTTTTCACTGCATGTCAGCTCAAACTTAACTCTCTGCCAGACCAAACTTAACCAACTCTTTAAGTTCTCCTTCAAACACAGGTTTCCTCTTTCAAAAAAAAGAAGTTACCTCCCATTCTACCAACATCAGATCGTTTATCCAATAGAAATAAACCAAACATTTCTTCTGCCAATAAGATAGCGAGAAAATGATAATAAGAGCATCCTACTGAGGCTGTAATCTTTCCTCCTAACCAATGAAAAAACGCGTATTTGCCATAAACAGATTTTTCGTTCTCACCAGAAATTGCTCACTCCATTCTAATGGCCAATTTTGAGAACTCAGGCACTTGAGAACTTTATCAATACTATAGACGTTATTTATGTCGACATTCCAGCTCTAACATAAACATTCTCCAGTCTTTTTGTCTCAAAAAGTCATTAAATCCTTTTGATAACTAGCCGAAGAATAAACACGTGCTCGTTCTGGGTATTTGAACGGCAAACGAAAATCATCATATCATGGGATATATACAAAAAAGGTTTCGCAGTATAACGCTTACATCTAATTCATTCGTCACCACAGGACCGACCTGATATATTTATAGGACGATTAATTTGAGACCGTTACAGGATAATGAAATGATAAAAACAAGGAATGAAAATGATATGAAAAGTACGACAAGGAGAGAAGAAGAAGGGCGCCAACTAAAGACAGCTTGAGGTTTTGAAGTAACGAACGACAAGAAGTAAATGACACTTGATACAATGACCTGAAATACAAAAAACTCAATATTTACCTTGTCTTCCTATATTATATACTGGTTATAGAGACTGAAATAAAAATCAGACGTACTAATGACAAATATATTTATAATAAATATGTTAGACAGTAGATATATAAACAATTAATATGCATATAAATCAAAACTTAATAACAGTGGCAGTGGGTGGTGTAAAGGTCGAACAGGACCGGATGGCCACTAACAAGCAAAAAACCACTACCACTGTGCCAAGCAAAGGAATTAAGATAACAATCAAAAATCACCCGTGTTGAGCTGCCCCCCCCCCCCACTTGCAAAAATTAAAAACAAATAACCCTGATTTATGAGCTATTTATGAGCTCTCATATTCCGCAAATTAAAAATTTTGAGCTCGTTCCACTGAGCAGGAATTTAATATTTTAGTGGGGGTCTGAGTCAGCCCCCCACTAAAATTAATTATTTGGCTACTACATATCGTTTAATAATTTATGAGCTCGCAAAATATACGCATCTCAATTATTGAATTGCAATTTTCTGGCTATAGTGCAGTCACTGAAAGTAAAAATCAACTATGACCTTCGATTTCGGTAAATCTCCATTCATTTTCACGAAAATTGGTGAGCGGATAGAGGATACCTCAAGAAATGAAATTAACAATAACAACTTGCGGTTTTAGCCTGGGGTATATGTCACTCCTTCTCGGGGTTAAAATTACTTTATTAAAAATAACCCCACAAATAGAGAGAGGGACAAATTCTAAGCAAAATTTGTTATAAATCAATACTTTTTGAGTTATTAAAGATCAAATATTTTAATTTTTGTGAAAGAAAATGCATGCTTTAAAGCGATTTTTCATAAATAACTCAAAACTATAAGTTTTTACAAAAAAGTTTTCATCGCTAAAATTGAAGCTAATAAAAAATATAATAAATTGCTTACTTAAAAATAATGTTAATTTAAAGTAAGTTATAGGTAATTAAATGTATATTTTTTCTGCGACTATTCAAATCTAAGGATTCAAGATTAAATAACGGGAAAGAGATGCATTTTATGTAACACTTACTAAATACTTGTCAAAGTACTTAGAAATACCTATAAAATCAAATAAGCTCCAGAAAAAGTTGATAACATCAAAATTTATACTCCAAAAATTTTTCCAAAAAAATGAATTTTTTTTTGAATAACTCTGTTAATTTTTATGATATCAGGCACATCCAACTATTTGAAAGGTAATTTCCTTACAACATCCTACAACTGTATTACATTTAATCTTTCAAATACTTTATTTTTTTAGGATAATAGTGAAGGGCTTCTGTTACATTGTTCTCGTAGTAAAATTTAGGCTTAAACGTTTCTATCTTCGTTATTTTGATTCATACAGAAGTCAAAAGACAACTAAAATCTTTGCTAATAAAAAAACTCAAATTTCGTTATCTATCATTTTTTACGTGTATCGAGTATTGTTGGAGTTATTATCAAAAGCAAATAAATTACGAAAATTTGAAAAATTTTGATTTTTTAAAATCATATTTAAAATAATAACTCCAACAATACTCGATACACGTAAAAAATGATAGATAACGAAATTTGAGTTTTTTTTATTAGCAAAGATTTTACTTGTCTTTTCCTGTTCCTGATGTTATAAAAATTAACAGAGTTATTAAAAAAAAATTCATTTTTTTGGAAAAATTTTTGGAGTACCTATATAATTTGGTGCTATCAACTTTTTCTGGAGCTCATTTGATAGGTATTTCTAATTACTTTGACAAGTATTTAGTGTTACATAAAATGCATCTCTTTCCCGTTATTTAAGCTTGAATACTTAGATTTGAATAGTCGCAGAAAAAATATACATTTAATTACCTCTAACTTACTTTAAATTAACATTATTTTTAAGTAAGCAATGTATTATATTTTTTATTAGCTTCAATTTTAGCGATGAAAACTCTTTTGTAAAAACTTACAGTTTTTGAGTTATTTATGAAAAATCGCTTTAAAGCATGCATTTTCTTTCACAAAAATTAAAATATTTGACCTTCAATAACTCAAAAAGTATTGATTTATGTTAATAACATTATATAACAAATCTTGCTTAGAATTTTTCCCTCTCTCGATTTGTGGGGTTACTTTTAATAAAGTAATTTTAACCCCCGAGAAGGGGTGACATCTACCCCAGGCTAAAACCGCAAGTTGTTATTGTTAATTTTGTTTCTTGAGGTATCCTCTATCCGCTCAGCAATTTTCGTGAAAATGAATGGATATTAACCGAAATCAATATATATATATATATATATATATATATATATATATATATATATATATATATATATATATATTTGCCGTAGACTTACGCACCTTCTATGTCTAGGTCTCGAATGTTGTTTTTTGATTAGAATGTGTCTAAAGATATTCAACCTCTTGTCTTTACCGACGAGCCCAGAGAGGTTGAAGAGGGCGAGACACATTTCTAAGAACTGGTGTTTGGATCTTTGATTCTATTCGAAAAATTTTTCCCAGCCCGAAATGGTGGATGTGTGAATTGTTCGTAAGGGGATTTTTCCACATTCTCTATTTCATCTATTTGATTTCGTACGAGTGGTCGTTAAACCAATAACCTTGGATCTTTGGTTCACTGAGTGTGTTTCAAAGATCTACATCTTATGTTTTTAAACATATATTTTACTTACTTTAAGTAATTAGGGAATTAAAACTTGAGACTGTCATTGTCGGATTTGCCGTAGACTTACGCACCTTCTATGTCTAGGTCTCGAATGTTGTTTTTTGATTAGAATGTGTCTAAAGATATTCAACCTCTTGTCTTTACCGACGAGCCCAGAGAGGTTGAAGAGGGCGAAACACATTTCTAAGAACTGGTGTTTGGATCTTTGATTCTATTCGAAAAATTTTTCCCAGCCCGAAATGGTGGATGTGTGAATTGTTCGTAAGGGGATTTTTCCACATTCTCTATTTCATCTATTTGATTTCGTACGAGTGGTCGTTAAACCAATAACCTTGGATCTTTGGTTCACTGAGTGTGTTTCAAAGATCTACATCTTATGTTTTTAAATATATATATATATATATATATATATATATATATATATATATATATATATATATATATATATATATATATATATATATATATATATATATATATATATATATAAAACAAAATATGCAACAGATGGAATGCAACCATAGACACGTGTTTCTGACTTATTAGTCGTCATCAGTATGATATAGCTAAACAGGAGCAATGCAACCAATTTGTGGCTATAATGTTAGAAGACCCTCAGGATTCGAGAGCAACAACTAACAAATATAATCCTGAGGATCTTCTAACATTATAGCCACAAATTGGTTGCATTGCTCCTGTTTAGCTATATCATACTGATGACGACTAATAAGTCAGAAACACGTGTCTATGGTTGCATTCCATCTGTTGCATATTTTGTTTTTCATACTTATTGCGAGCCATGCCGATATTTATTAACTCGCGCTAACCTCTCCTTGTTATATATATATATATATATATATATATATATATATATATATATATATATATATATATATACATCCCGCTATTAAATTGGCATCTTTTCACGTTGCAGTCATTTGGCATCACCTAGAAATGCTATCATTTTCTAGGTATAATCCGTGAATGTTCGCTTAGTACACTTCTTTAAGCTTGGCACCGTTGTCGGATTTTCAGTAATCCGATTTATTTATATATTTTATTCCTTACACTATAACGACAATTTGACCCCCGTAGGTCAAAAACATTGCTTAAACATCACTTTGGCAACAACAGGATGTTGCCAAGATATACATTTTTACGGAAAAGACAGTACCTAGTTAGATACATAATATCGATCGCTTCACGTTACAAGTCTTCCACTCGCACTCAGGTAAAAACCAGTTGTAGGCTCTTTTGTCTGAACGGGTCCCTGAATGAGTTTAATAATTCACTTTTATTGTGTATTTTGTTTCGTTTAGTTGAAATATCAGATTTTGTTTGTAACGAATTTCATAATAGATATTTAAATTATTTTTTTGTTAACAAAAACAAATTTTAAAGTTTGACATTTGAAAAATTAATTTTATATTGCCATTTTCATGACATGGTCAATGGTTAATTGCATTTATAATAATTTAATGGGTCATTGCGAAACAATATACAGTGCGTCCATAAAGTAACGCATAAATTCATTATTTCACAAACCGGACACTTTCAGGAAAAATACCGAAACAGGTCGATTTTTATTTTTAAATTACAATTTATTGGCATACATATCATACTAGTGACGTCATCCATCTGGGCGTGATGACGTAATCGTTGATTTTTTTAAATAAGAATAAAGGGCATGTAATAGCTCATTTGAAAGGGTATGTAATTCTCTATTCAATAATATAATTGTTAATATAATTATTTATACAGGGTGTCCAAAAAATGTTATTTAAATTAAATTAATTGGTATAAAAAGATGAATGTATGTAATTTGTTTAATTCTAAATATATTTTATTGGTGCCAGCAAACATAAAAATGTTTTATTTAAAACCTAAATATTGATTTTCGCTTAAGCGTAATCTTAAACTTCCAAGAGGCAGGTGGATGGCAGCTCTAACATTTAATTTTCTGACAAAAGTAAAACGAATTTTGAATTAAATAAGTTACATACATTTTTCTTTTTGTCTCAATTAATTTAATTAAAGAATTCTTTTTGGACACCCTGTATATATAATTATGTTATTGTTTGTATTAGTAAATAGAGAATTAAATACCCTTTCAAATGAGCTATCACATGACCCCTATTCTCATTTAAAAAATTCATCGATTACGTTATCAAGCCCAGATGGATGACATCACTAGTATGATATGTAATATGCCAAAAAATTGTAATTTAAAAATAAAAATCGACCTGTTTCGAAAATTTTCCTTAAAGTCGCCGGTTTACGAAATAATGAAATTATGCGTTACTTTATGGAAGCACTGTATGTTACAATGTGTAAATTTTTCAGGAAACGTAAAAATCTTTCCATTAGTAGTTAGAGATTCTGATAGTAATACTATATTTTATATAAGTATTATGGGTTATAAATGCATCTATTAGGTCTGGATCCCGCGTATGAAAAAAAAGTTGATTAATAGCAAGCTGAAAATTTGTTAATAGCTTAAGGGTGTTTAGTCGGATAAACTTTTATATATGGGAACACTGGAACAGGGGCAGTTTTAATTGTGAAACAGGTTGAAAATTTGGAACGGTCACACCACGAAAACGGCACATTTATTTTGTCCGACATAACAGACTTAAACTCTCCGAATAGAGATTAAACTCTCATGCAAAAATTAGACTGCTATTTATCACCTGTCATAATTCCTGTCATTTGACATATTCTACATGCTCTACTCATTAAAAGGCCCATTTGGTGATAAATAGCAGTCTAATTTTTGCATGAGAGTTTAATCTCTGTTCGAAGAGTTTAAGTCTGTTCTGTCGGACAAAATACATGTGCCGTTTTCGTGGTGTGACCGTTTCAAATTTTTAACCTGTTCCAAAATTAAAACTGCCCCTGTTCCAGTGTTCCCATATATCAAAGTTTATCCGACTAGACACCCTTAAGCTATTAACAAATTTTCAGCTTGCTATTAATCAACTTTTTTTTCATACGCGGGATCCAGACCTATATCTGATAGACCAAAAAAGTTTAAATGTTGCTTATTTTTTTGATATTATGTTTTAAAGTTTGTGGACTTATGTTGTTTTCGAAATGAAACCATAATTGGTAAAGTTTTTTCTTTATTCTCAACAAGAAACAGTCATAATACGGACAACGCACACATCTTATGGAAAATATAATGTCACTCAAATTCAATAAAATTTATACGAATAGATCCGTTTTAATTTACCGATCAAATCTTATCATTGCGCCAACTCTTAATTATGATTAATTACGGCGCAAATTGCAATTAAAGTTTATCGAAATCACATTTTTGGAGTCCATAAAGTGTTAAAAGTGTTAAAGTTACAATCATTATTGCTTCGAGTGCTATTCATAAGAGCTTAAATCCCGCTGGGCCTAAGCGGATTAGTGAAACTAATCCGCTGATTTATGGAGTACCGAAAATCTGGGTAGTTTAAAATATTTTTTCTCTCTCTAACTTATGTACCTACCCATTTGATTTCAGATTTATTTGTATCAATTTCTGCTCTTATTTTTGAAAATAGAGAGTTGGCGCAATGATAAGATTTGATCGGTAAATTAAAACGGATCTATTCGTATAAATTTTATTGAATTTGAGTGACATTATATTTTCCATAAGATGTGTGCGTTGTTTTCGAAATGAAACCATAATTGGTGAAGTTTTTTCTTTATTCTCAACAAGAAACAGTCATAATACGTAGAAATTTATACTAAATTTAAAATCCAGATTCAGTAGAAATAAACAAACCAAGACACGTTAAATGCTACTAGGAGCACTCCCGAATCATAATTATTTACAATGTATTGTTATATTTCTATTTGATATGAAAATTAAATTTTGATGGTTGTAAACAGGATTCAATTTAATATAAAATATTTTCAATTTTCTCAACCACGGGCATATAAATTTAGAACACCCTGTATACAACAAATTGTTATATTTAATTTTAAGAAGTGATTAGACGGAACTCGGGACAGTGCGCTTAAAATAAACAAAGTGAATGACGCGTACCATTATCGTTCTTCTCGGAAGGTCGATCATTAGCCTATGCTAAATAAAACTCAGTGAAATAGATGATAGTTCATTATCGTTTTTCGCGGAAGGTTTCGATCATTAGCCTATGCTAAATAAGACTCATTTGAAAGAGAGAATAGGTCATTAAAATTTGTAAATAGTAGAAAGTGATTTTAGAATGGGAATTAAATATTTTCTTTTGAAATCCATTAAGCATATTTAGAAAGATTAAAAATTGGTTTTTGAGGAATACTGAGAATGAGAGTTGGTGGTGGAAGGTTGATTTGTGAATCTGGAAGGGATATTGAGAAAGTAGGTGAATGAATGACAAAGTGGGATCAGAATGTTTTGAGCTGTCGAGAAGTGAAGTCGAGTAGTAGACGGTAGTGTTCGAGGAGTGAGAAAGCCGGTAGTTCCGTGAGTGTGGAGTATCTATCGTGGAACGAGAAGTAGGCCAGGTCGAGAGTAAAAGAACCTCCTTGAGCCCAGAGTGTCCCGGTAGCTGATAGCAGTTTCGAAAAAGGTAGAACACAGCATCACGACAAAAGCAGGAACGAGAGCTATTCGAGCTAGTTTTTCAAAGGAGAACATCACTGGAAGCCAGGACGAGGTTTGATCGCAGCCAAGGATAGCAGGAAAGGGTTTTGTGTGAGGACATTTTCAGTTCACCAGGAAAAGGTCAGTCTCATTTGTTTGGACATGAATGTATGGGTTTTTCGTATTAAATTCCACATAAAAAATTGAATAACATAATCAATAATATCAGAAAAGCTTCATCAAACTTAAATAGAGTTGTCCCTAATAACTCCTAATAGTTAAATGTTAATAAAAACTTTCAATAGAAAACCAAAAGGAAATAAAATTCCCAGTTGTAAATGTTATGTTTAAGAATAATAAGAAATAGCAAATATTAAGCATTGATTGCCTTTTGAATAAAATAAAAAATATTTTGATTATAATTGTAACCCATATTTGTATTTTTTTTTACTCTTTTCTTTTCTATCCCGATTAGGAACCATTAAGAAATATTCAGAAGCCACGAAAGTAAGTAATTAATTTATAATTCGCCCTGAGATTGAAAACATATTGATATGTGATCTGGTTAATTAATTAGATTAGTATTAATACATTGATTAAATTAAGTGACATATAAGAATATTATCTCATATCAATAATCAAGATCACATCAGTATATACATTGTAAATTCCAAGTCATGATTTCCAAAGTTTACACATTGTAAATTATGATTCGGGAGTGCTCCTAGTATCATTTAACGTGTCTTGGTTTGTTTATTTCTACTGCATCTTTACTGTTTCTGTTAACTAATCTAAACGTAGAGATATTTTTTGAGATTCTTTAACTCTTTCAATGCTGGGGTTTGTCACATCCCACCTGTCTGTTAGTGGCAAAAAAGTTCACCTGTCGGATGCCGGGTTAAAACATGACAAATTAGATGTGGAATGAAAGCTTATAACCCAAAGATGGTACTAAAGGTGAGAAATTTGGCCTCCGACTTCAGGATAAAGAGTTGCAACCCGAAGTATTGTTCTAAATTCGCAGAAATAGTACAAACTATGTATTACTCGACGCGCCTTAGAAAGACGAGAACAAATATTTATGCCTGTCCGGTTTTATGCCTGTCTGTCCGTCCGTCTGTCAGATATAATCACAGAGGTTGAATGAAAGATTATAACCCATAGATGGTACTAGCGATTAGAAATTTGACGCGCATTAGAAAAATGAGAACAAAGAAATACTTTTTTTAGTTTTACACCACTTCCGGTTAAAATGGTGTACCCGGAAGTGACACACATAGTCACAGAAAAATATACTTGATCAATTTACGTGTATTAAGAGGTCGAAACCGAATTTTTTTAATTCTGGTTTTGATGTCATATGCGGTTAAAAAATTGTCTGGAAGTGGAAGAAACCAGTTTAATAGTTGTCCCCTTCGAGTAGCGAAAAATAAACAATACTTTGTAAAAACATTCAACATTGGTTGATATTCCGCTGTTTTCATATTATTTATTGACCTAAGTTTTTGTAAAATGCACTAGTCTTTTTTAAAGATATCATTGGACAATTTACTCACTGTTTTTGGATTTTACAAAATCGCTTGGATTGGCATGAAATTTGACATAAGCATAGCTAACATGTCAAAGAAAAAAGTGATATTGTGCCAGTGTGTGCTTTTTTCTGGGGATGAGTACCACCCCCTTCTCGAGTGTGAAAAAATATAGGTAAAAATATGTCCGTAAGTGGATAAACTAATTAAATTCCTTGTATTTTTTGTTTTTAGATGGTTTTTCGTAAATAAATCAAAAAGTAAGTATTTGATCGAAAAAACTATTCTTAGCAAATATAAAGCTTATAAAACAGTAAAAAAAATTATGTATGTATGAAGTCTGGACACACAATAAAAACAGAGTTGGAGCTGAACAACAGTTGGTTCTTATTCGTCGAATTCCAAATCGACTAGTTCAACGTAAAATATCCAAAAAATAACGCACTTTTCGGGGAAAACTCGCCACAAATTTTTTAAAGTGTTTAAAAAAGTTTTATTTTTGTTATTTAAAAAGTATCTATTCTATCACCATCAGCATCAAAAGTAAGTTACGCTTTAAATAAAATATGTCCCTTTTTTTGCTAAAAGAAATCGTGAAAATCACCACCTAATTAGCATTCCATATGAAATTAATAGTTACCGCCCTAGTTAATTTACTTATATTATACTGTTTATATGATCTATAAGATTTATTGGCAAGAAATGCTTATTAAAAAAAATTGGTTTTAAAATAAAAAAATTTTAATTTTGAAAAAAAATGCCTTGGTTTAAAATAACTTAAACATTAGTGATACTAAATATCTCAAAGAGTAAAAAATGTACATATCACATAAACAATACATAAGTAAATTAGGCGGTGATTTTTACATTTTTTTAACAAAAAAGAGACTTCATTTTGATGCTAACTAACTTTTGATGCTAGAAACGTATATAAAAATACAAATAAAACTTTTTAGACATTTTATAACAGTTGTAAGTCATGAGTTTTTCCCGAAAAGTGCTTCGTTTTATGGTTATTTCATGTTAAAATATTCGATTTGTATTTTGACGAAGTAGAACCTGCTTTTCATTAAGGTGATACAGTAGCGATCAACAGGTAGCCAAAACGCGTTCCAAGATTGCGGCTGTAATTTTGAATATTTTTTCGAGATATTTGGCACACGTATTCGTAATATAATAAAGAATGGCGGTACAGAGCCGAATTTGAAAAATATATTAATATGTGGAAATTACTCTGTAATTAAATATAATATTAAAAAAACGAGCCTGTACCGCCATTAAGAAGAACAAAAAAATACACTTTCTTCAAATAAACTTTTTATCCGATGCCTAGATTTTGTGTCATTTTGGAACTACTAATGAAATACAAAATTTTAGTAGTTCCAAAATGACACAAAATCTAGGCATCGGATAAAAAAGTTCATTTGAAGAAAGTGTATTTTTTTGTTCTTCTTAATGGCGGTACAGGCTCGTTTTTTAAATATTGTATTTAATTACAGAGTAATTTCCACATATTCATATATTTTTCAAATTGGGCTCTGTACCGCCATTCTTTATTATATTACGAATACGTGTGCCAAATATCTCGAAAAAATATTCAAAATTACAGCCGCAATCTTGGAACGCGTTTTCGCTACCTGTTGATCGCTACTGTTTCCTCTTAACTACAACTCTACTTTTACAGGGTCTACAGACTTCATACATACACCATTGTTTTCACTTTTTTATACGCTATATTTTTGCTAAGAATATTTTTCGTTAAAATACTTTTTGAGTTTTTTTCTAAAACCGTCTAAAAACGTGACTTTTTTGTTGAAAAACGAACATAATATATTCACTTGCAAATAACTCAAACAGTATGTTAAGAAAAAATCTATAGAACAAAAACTAGCTTAGAATTACTCAGTTTATCCACTTTAGGACTTATTTTGAATGTATGTCTTTTCACATTATAAAAGTGGTTGTACTAACTCCCAAGGCAAAAGCACACGTCGGCACAATATCACTTTTTCTTTGACCTGTCAGCTATGTGCATACCCAATTTCATGTCAATCCAAGCGGTTGTTTAAAATTCGGAGGTTTTGCAATATTTACCGTGAGTGGATGGACTACAGATATATGTATATTAGATAAAAATTATAGTCTCAGCGAATCTTTGAAATATCTCCATTCCTTTGAAATGTTACATTTTTTAAGCCTTGAGGGAGTAGGCGCAAAATTATGACCAATGCTATTTAAATGCATTCAGTTTATTCGAATCCTGAGAAAACTAATAAGAATTTTGGAAAAATTTAAACGCAGAATGAAAGATTACATTATAACCGAGGGCGAAACTCTCTAAAAACTTTTATGTTTATATTGATAAGTGAAAGGGTGAAAAAAAAAGAAAATTTAGTGTGATTTTTTATTTCAAATATTTAATTCAAAAGAAATTTTTGTTTATTCTATTCTTTTTGACATGAGGCTGTATTTGATTTCTCTATGTCATTGTATGCTATTGGTTAGTTCCTATCATTTCAGCCGACGTACGTCACGATTGGATCAATAGGGCCGAACATACATAACTAAGGCCCTTTTGGCATGATGCTGTATTATTTTGAAGTCGATACAGCCTGAATATTTTTTTTTATTTTTTTACGTTCTATGTGATTAAAAAAATTAAGAATCACCGCAATTTTAGCCCACCACCCCCTTCCCCTTTCCCCACATCAAAAAATGTCAATTTTTCGATTTTATTTTTTTTTAAGTTGGTTTGCAATTAAATTATAAATTACAAAAAATTCACACGCACAGCTGAGGCTTTTACAAAACATATATTTTTATGGACCCGAAGGTCGAGTGTACATAACCTCAATGTTTTTTGTTTTTTTAATAGGTACGTATAACTTTTTTTGGCGATGGCTGCATGTCTAATTTTTTTGCGTTTTGTGAATTTTATCAAAATCTGTATTTCTGACTTTTTTCAGATTTATTCGTAAGGTGCGCCATCTTAAAAAATCCGGAAAACTGGTTTTTTCGGTAGTTTTTTGGGATTTTCTCCATTTTATATACTTCAAAATAGACTAACTCAAGGTTTTTTATAGGTTACGTATATATAATTTGAAATAACTGAGTTTTTAGGGATATTCAAAAATTGTGTAAAACACCTAAACCCCCCAAAAACTATGTTTTTTCAAATTCTTAAAAGTTTCTTAATTCTTTCGTACCCCATGAAGTTAAATTACAAAGCCATTAAAATATAACTAGAGGTGATTCATACCTACTTACCATCTCAATTGAATGCAATCATCGGCAAAGCCATCTTTTAGTGTCATTGTGTCATCCCCAAAAATCTACCTGGGTCTTAAAATGCAGGTATGCATACTTGTTCCGTTATAACTCTTATCTTTTAAAATTTTGTAGTAAAAGCATTTCTATAGCTATAGTGAGTTTATTGCCCTACCTCTTTATGTGGCTTAATGATTTGGATTGTAAACACAGATAAGAAAGGGTGTGATAGACCAGAGAAATTAGCAAATAAATGGCATCTTTCGTGACATCCGTTGATACAGGTATCTAAGAACTGCTTATGGCATTAGGGTAAATTTAGTTACAACAGTATCCAATATAAAAATTATGCAAAAAATCAAACGTACTTTTTAACTTATAAACAATATATAAACAATTAAAGATCGCTATTTGATTGTAAATATTAAAGGTGGAGACCGGTATGCTGTATGGAAAGCTGATACAATTTTACTGAAGAGCATAGAAAATTCTTTAAAATGAGTGTTTGGAAAGTTCTTTTTGTTAATTTGTTGCTTAGTTATTGGGAAAATAGCTTCAAAAGTCGATTTTTTGAAAATAATTAATAACTTTTCTAAAAATACACTAAAAGCTTTATTTTCGCGTAAGTAAAGGAACAATATTAGAAGTATTCAGCCGTTAAAATTTCAAGAAGTTTTACCTAATAGTTATTGCAAAATTGAAATTGTTTATCCCAAAAAGCTTCTATCTACAGCGTTATTATGCATAAACTATTAGGTCAACATAAATTCTAAAGACATCAAACCAAAGAGAAAGGTTCAATTTATCAAATTAGATCAAGTCTTGAATAAAAAGTTTATAATAAATATTATAAATAATTATAAAATAATTTTGAAAAAGTAGTGTTATTTTAAGCTTATTCGCGAACTCAAGCGAGGGTGCTGCCGCTTATTTTGAACTAGAGGAATTGGGATGAAGATTTAAACAAAACATCCGTTAACCTATATATCAATGTCGATTGAATGCTTGTCTGGTGTGTTCATTTAATGAATGATTTATTTATATTAATTAATTACATCAATAAAAATATTAATTATATCAAAATGCATTATCCCAATTACATCGGCCATTTTCATGCAACTGCACTGCCACCTATAGTCGATTGAGTTCGCGAATAAACAATTAAAATAACAACCGCATTAACATGTGGGAATTAACTAATTTTGATGGGAAATAAGCCACAATTTTACTAAAAAAAATGGTTTTATTTTGACAACGACACCCGATTTGAGCGTCGAAACGTTAATAAAATCAGTTTTTTTAGTAAAATTGTGGCTTATTTCCCATCAAAACTAGTTAATTCCAAAAATGCCACAAGAAAATAGCTTCAGAACAACAACACGTAGGAAGTTAATTTTTTTATTCGACATGTTGGTATTCTTATAGAAACTGAAACAAAAATTTAATGCCCTACAACCCTTAAAACCCGAGTTAGCCACTTTTTTCAAAAATTCACCGGGGCTTTGTTTATAAATATTAGAAAATTTGAAAAGCAACATTTAAACGAATGAAAGAGCATGTTTATACAAAAAAAAATTAAAACGATTCTTTTAAAAACGAGCCGTCCATGATGCGCCAAAAGTGAAGAGTTTAAAAGTAAAGCGATTCTTACCCTCTTGATTTTATTATCAAAAACTTAATTCACAACTACACATTTATAAAAGGCGCAATACCTCCGGTAAGATTTAGGTACAAAATTAACAAAACCCAAAAAAAAATATATAATACAATATTCCAGTTACCCGTCGTTTGTCACCATTAATCCCTTTATCCTAAAGATAAATAACAGTTTGTCGACGAAAATTCCATTCGATCAAATGTTCGTCGATGAATTGTCCATTCGATGAATTGTGCATTCGACCAACTGTTTGTCGACCAACTGTTGTCGACCAATTTTCCGTCGACGAAGTGTTCTCGACCAGCTTTCCGACACCGGATTTGGGTGTCATTGTATTCTGTTGGTTAATTCCTACCATTTTAGCCACCGTACGTCATGATTGGAAAAATAGCAGCGAATATACGTAACTAAGGCCCTTTCAATATTTTACTGTAATTGATTTTTCTGTGTCATTGTATTCTGTTGACTGATTCCTATCATTTGAGCCGCCGTACGACACGTTTGGACCAATGGGAGTGAAGATACGTAACTAATACCTAACAAGAGGTTTACTCAAACTTCTTTTTTGTACTTATACCACTCGGTAAAAGTACAAAAAAAAGTTTGGGTAAACTTTTGCACAACTGTGTAAATACTAACGAAAAATCTAAAATATTAAAAAAAATTAGTGGAATCCGTTAATCTGTTCTCGAAAAAATTAGCTATGAAAATGAGCATAATTTTCTATATCCCTAACTTTTGACGAGCAGTTTAGCTTAAATGGGGAAAAGCGGTAAGCTTAGACCAAACACCAGTAGGAGGCATTCAATTAATTGAGGAAAAAAATTAAATGGATAACAATATTTATTTCAGTTACACAAAAGGCATTGTCCCGCTAGAATGTTTGAAATCACAATTAATAGTCCTACAAAAAAGACAGGCGTTTAAAAGTGATAAGACCATTGAACAATAAGCCTGTGAGCTACCTTTTAAACACATTCTTAAAAATAATCCATAACACAATTAAAAAAAGGTTTGTTAAGAAATTCTTTTATAGACTTCAGAAATTCAACAACTTCTCCTGATTATGTTTAAAAAACGTACGGAATGCACTAAATGAAAAAAAAAAAAAAGAAAAGGATTTATCATACCGTTATACTATAATATATCCTTACGTTGAATATTTGATGCTTCCCTGTGGAGTATAAAACGGACAGTTGTGTTTTTCCCGTGATCTGCCTTGTTTAGTCTTCTTTGTCGTTTTATTCGTTAAATCCTATCCTCTTAAGTCACAGCGTCAGAAAGCAGTGGGTATGTGCAGTGAACGGGAGGCCTATGTCGAACAGTGAACGTTGGGGCCCTTTCGCGTTTATCATATGTAGAGAAGTCGCTTGTCAA
This sequence comes from Diabrotica virgifera virgifera, assembly GCF_917563875.1. Lineage (NCBI taxonomy): Eukaryota > Metazoa > Arthropoda > Insecta > Coleoptera > Chrysomelidae > Diabrotica > Diabrotica virgifera. The sequence goes on from NC_065451.1 coordinate 76,510,156, forward strand.
AAACTGGACGTATGTAATCGTATTCTATTTGTTAAATACTCTCACATAATATGTCATACCATGTGCGTTAATCCATTTTATTTCTACAATTTTAAAGTGTTATTACATGCCGTCATTTTCATTTGTCTACACCATCGTATTCTGCCAGTTAAATCCCATCGTTTCAGGCGCTGTACGTCACGATTGAACCAATAGGACCGAAGATACATAACTAAGGCCCTTTTGACCTGCTGCTTGTTTGATTTTTCTGTGTCATTGTCTTCTATGATGCCTAAGGCATATTTATGACATGTCTTATTTTTAAAGAAAACAAGTAATTGGACTTCGTAAGTCCTAGGTTTTCACCCAAAGTAATCGAAAGTAGAATTGGAAGTCGATATTTGAATTCTTCGTGTAACTTTGCGTGGATTGATATACAAATTTACTAATTTTGAGTCATTTTTACTAAACTGTTTACACAGAAATAACTCTAAAGATTCAAACCTTTCAATACGCTTCGATTTATGTGTTCGTATACTATTTCTGAGTCTATTGGGACCGTGCAAGTTCGGCAAAACGACACCTGGTTTCTACGCTCTGCAACTTTATTCGCACTTTTAATTATATTGGCCAATTATATTAGTCCTGGTTACTGGATAATTGTCAAGGCCATAATCCAAAAAAATAATAAGAAGAAAAAATAAGATTCAGGTTATGTTATTAAAACGTAAACAATTGTATGTAGTAAATAAAATTAGTTATTAAAATGCAGTACTGCAAGCAAAATACAATTAATTTAATTTGCCTTCATATAATAATTGCATATAATATCAATATTGCAGAGCAACATATAATTTTTCTTCTTCAATGACAGTAGGTATGAAATGTACGTCAATTTGACAATTTCAATGGACAATATGAATTATTTAAGAAAGTTGCAATATTTCTCCGCTATTCGCGCACGATCGTTTCTCGTATCCGTTCCAAGTACTTGCACACCGCGAATAATGGCATTTCCGGTTATAACTTTTTAAGCGGAAATTACGTAAAAACCAAAATTTTACATTTGTTCTCATCTTGCTAAGCCACGTTGAATAATATATCACTTATTCTCTTTCGGCAACTTTAAAATAGTAAATACTTACGGTTGCAACTCTAAAACCGGAACTCCGACGTCAAATTTCTCATCTTTAATAATACCATCCTTAAGTTAAAAGCTTTCATTCGACACCCGATTTGTCATTCTATCTGTATTAATAACGGAGGAGTTGTATTCGCGGATGGACAGACATACGGACAGACAGCCTAGGTAAAATTTTTCATCTTTAATACCATGCTTGAACTATAAGCTATCATTTGGCACCTCATTTGCCATTATACCTGGTATAATGACGGAGGATTTATACTCGCGGTCGGAGGGATCGACGGACAGACAGCCTAGGTCAAATTTTTCACCTTTAGTATCATCCTTGGATTATAAGCTTTCATTTGACACCTCATTTGTCATTCTACCTGGTATATTGACGGAGGAGCTATATTCGCGGTCGGACGGACCGACGGTCAGACAGCGTAAGTCAAATTTCTCACCTTTAGTACCATCCTTGGATTATAAGCTTTCATTTGACACCTCTTTTGTCATTCTACCTGGTATAGTAGAGGAGTTATATTCGCGGTCGGACGGACCGACGGACAGACAGCCCAAGTCAAATTTCTCACCTTTAATACCATCCTTGGATTATAAGCTTTCATTTGACATCTCATTTGTCATTCTACCTGGTATAATGACGGAGGAGCTATATTCGCGGTCGGACGGACAAACGGACAGACAGCCTAAGTCAAATTTCTCACTTTTAGTACCATCCTTGGATTATAAGCTTTCTTTTGACACCTCATTTTTCATTCTACCTGGTATAATGACGGAGGAGTTATATTCGCGGTCGGACGGACCGACGTCTCACCTTTAGTACCATACTTCGATTATAAGCTTTCATTTGACATCTCATTTGTCATTCTACCTGGTATAATGACGGAGGAGCTATATTCGGGGTCGGACTGACCGACGCGACGGACAGACAGCCTAAGTCAAATTTCTCACCTTTAGTACCATCTTTGGATTATAAGCTTTCATTTGACACCTCAGTTGTCATTCTACCTGGTATATTGACGGAGGAGCTATATTCGCGGTCGGACGGACCGACGGTCAGACAGCGTAAGTCAAATTTCTCACCTTTAGTACCATCCTTGGATTATAAGCTTTCATTTGACACCTCTTTTGTCATTCTACCTGGTATAGTAGATGAGTTATATTCGCGGTCGGACGGACCGACGGACAGACAGCCCAAGTTAAATTTCTCACCTTTAATACCATCCTTGGATTATAAGCTTTCATTTGACATCTCATTTGTCATTCTACCTGGTATAATGACGGAGGAGCTATATTCGCGGTCGGATGGACAGACGGACAGACAGCCTAAGTCAAATTTCTCACTTTTAGTACCATCCTTGGATTATAAGCTTTCTTTTGACACCTCATTTTTCATTCTACCTGGTATAATGACGGAGGAGTTATATTCGCGGTCGGACGGACCGACGTCTCACCTTTAGTACCATACTTCGATTATAAGCTTTCATTTGACATCTCATTTGTCATTCTACCTGGTATAATGACGGAGGAGCTATATTCGGGGTCGGACTGACCGACGCGACGGACAGACAGCCTAAGTCAAATTTCTCACCTTTAGTACCATCTTTGGTTATAAGCTTTCATTTGACACCTCATTTGTCATTCTACCTGGTATAATGACGGAGGAGTTATATTCGGGGTCGGACGGACCGACAGCCTAAGTCAAATGTCTCACCTTTAGTACCATCCTTGGATTATAAGCTTCTATTTGACACCTCATTTGTCATTCTACCTGGTATAGTGACGGAGGAGCTATATTCGCGGTCGGTCGGACCGACGGACAGACAGCCTAAGTCAAATTTCTCACCTTTAGTACCATCCTTGGATTATAAGCTTTCATTTGACGCCTCATTTGTCATTCTACCTGGTATAATGACGGAGGAGTTATATTTGCGGTCGGACAGACCGAAGGACAGAAAGTTTAAGTCAAATATCTCACCTTTAGTACCATCCTTGGATTATACGCTTTCATTTGACACCTCATTTGTCATTCTACCTGGTATAATGACGTAAGAGTTATATTCGCGGTCGGACAGACCGACGGACAGATAGTTTAGGTCAAATTTCTCACCTTTAGTACCATCCTTGGATTATAAGCTTTCACATTTTTTCAAAATTGGGTGAAAACAACTTGATGCCAGAATGATTTGTTGATGAAAATAATATATACATTCTCAAATTGCCTATTTTTCGTTGTGGATAATATTGTATTCAACAGTGATGCCAAATTTCTGATGCCAAAATGATTGATAATGAAAGTGGGATATACGTTTTCATGTATATAGCGGCAGCGACAAAACGGTAAAACACTGAACTAAATGTATATAATATTTTCACTGTGCCATCATTTTGAACTCAAACATTTTATGGAATAAACTTATATAAGTCAGTAAGGAATAAACAAAGAAAGCTGATATATTAAAGTAACATCAAGGAATCAAATCTCTAACTACAGAGTTGATTAGACTTCTGCTAACAAGTACAGGAAAAAAGTTATTAAGGTAGTGTAAAGTGGCATCGATATACAGATGCCACTTTGCAAGACGATGCCAAATTGATGGTAAATGCATAATGTATCGATGCCAAATTGATAGTAGGATTTATATATATATATATATATATATATATATATATATATATATATATATATATATAATAGTAATTATTTGTATTGCGGTTACGTGGAAGAGCGCTTCTTAGCTGGTGTTTATAGGAACATCATCTAAGAGCGAACGTCGCCTTTTGCTTATTATAATTATTACTGTTTGTCTAGTTTGTATTTTTTTTTGAAAAAAAAAGCAATAAAGTCATAAAAAAAAAATCGAAGGTCATAGTTGATTTTTATTTCAGTGACTGCACCATAGAAAGAAAATTGCAATTCAATAATTGAGATGCGTATATTTTGCGAGCTCATAAATTATTAAACGGTATGTAGTCGCCAAATAATTAATTTAAATTATTTTAAGTGCAACTCTCTCTTAAGCCGGGAATATGGGATGGTTTTCTTGCGAAGTGGTTGTAACTTAATAGTCGAAATCCGCGTGATTTAAGAGTTTATTCTTAGAATATAAGCTATACGAATTAAACTACTATTACCTTTTTTGTAAAAACTTACAGTTTTTCAGTGATTTACGAAAAACCGCTTCAAATCATGCATTTTTTCACGAATAATTAAAATCTTTGATCTTTAATAACTTAAAAAGTATTGACTTATTCTAATAACTTTATACAACAAATGTAGCTTATAATTTGTCCTTTTATTGATTTGTGCAGTTATTTTTTATAAAATAATTTTCACCTCCGAGAAGGGGCGGTATCTACCCTCAGGGTAAAGGCGCAAGGTGGCATCATTTCACCTTTGTTTCTTGAGGTATCATCTAACCACTGACCAATTTTCGTGAAAATCGATGAAGGTTCACCGAAATTGAAGGTATGTAATCGTTGATTTTTACCTTCAGTGACTGCACTATACAAAATAAATTGCAATTTACTTATCTAAATGCGCGTAATTTGTGATCTCATAAATTGTTAAATGATATGTAGTCGCCAAATAATTAATTTAATGCATTTTAAGTTCAACTCTCTCTTAAGCCGGGAAGATGAGTAGTTTTCTTGCGAAGGGGTTGTAGCTCAATAATCGAAATGCACGTGATTTAATAGTTTATTCTTAGAATATATAAGCTATAGGAATTATATCCGCAATACGAATATTTTAAGTTTCCTCAGCATTCTTCTCTTAAGTTAAATCAATTAAAGGGTTGTTTGGGGGTGAAGGGGATGAGCTCAAAAATCGAAACTATATCATTTCAAGAGCTCATAAATAGCTCGTAATTCTGCCGCAAAAATCGATTCAGTATTCCTATTTTTAAGTCAGCCCTAACTAAAATATTAAATTCCTGCTCAGTGGAACGAGCTCAAAATTTTTAATTTGCGGAAAATGAGAGCTCATAAATAGCTCATAAACCAGGGCTATTTGTTTTTTAATTTTTGCAAGTGGGGGGGGGGGCAGCTCAACACGGGTTCAAAAATCAAAGTCCGTGGGAATAGCAAAATGTCTTAATACTAAAAGTTAGTAATGTAACCTAAATAAACCTAGAATAGGTGAGATACAAGAAAAGAACAACAAAGGTTACCTCAAAATAAATATCTCACCTAGCAAACGTACTAATTATATAAATGAGCTGGTCAGAGACTCTTTATATCCTATTTAAAACCCTACTAAACGTATTCCCTATTTTTAAAACCTCGATATAAATTTAAATAATCCTCTTCCCTATTCAATTTTAAGATTCACTTATTTGTAATTATTATTTACCACCAAGACCTGATTTTATTTATTCGAAAAAAAAAACCTACATATTACTTATATTTAACAAAAACAAAACCCCTATCAAAGAATCCAAAAATATATCAAGAAAAATATATATAGTTTACTTGATCATATGCATATGAGGAAGTGTACAATTGTAATCAAATATGTAATAACAAAAAGAGGTAAGTAATGAAAAGCAAATAAAACTTATCTTGCACAGCAGCTACTAAAAGTAAAAAGGTTGAATGTCCAGCTTAGAATGTCCTCTTGGCACTGTAAAAACTGGTCGGCTACTGTGTGTAAGTTCTACTGAAGATCCTGGTCGTAGTGAAATCAGGTAATGGTCCTCCCAAAATGCAAACTCTACGGATGAACCGCTAGTTGAGAAGAGTTGCTACCACAATATAAATGGTACATAAGTAAGTGACGGATATAAAATTTAACCTTTATGAAATTCCAGTTATTCTTTATTACAATAAGTGTAACAGTAAAGATTTACCGTACCGGACCAAAACAAAAATATTAGGTTACGTCTATGACATGTCAAAATTTCTGACGCTACTTCCAATGCAAGCATGAAAAGGGACTTGCGCATTAGCATGGAATATGCGCGTGATACGGAATGTTCGACACTGTCAGTTGAAACTTTTTTTTATCACCTCATACAAAAAATTAAAGAAAAAGCCTAATGATAAAACACGAAGTAAACTTAAATTAAAGTCTGACAGTAAAAAAAAGATGACATTATTATGTTCTTTGCAAATGAATAAATGATATACTATAGTTTGGAATTTATGTAGTTTCTTAACCAAAATTGATCACGACGGATAACTAACAAATAACTGCGATTATGAATTGGATTTTAAGACGAAGAAATGATAAATATAATATACTACTTACTTGGAACACACAGACAAGCCGGATAATGGATTCTTTTTATGCAGAAAAGTTTGACTAATAATATATTTAATTTTGATTTAATAACAGTTCTGGAAATGGCTGGTGTTTTACTTACTTCTAGTTATATATTTTTCGTTCCCATTCTAATGTTGGATCCAATTCCGCCACTTAATAAATAAATGAGAATAAATCTCGGTGTGTGACGTGTCTGTCTTCAACGAGTTTTCTGACCAACTAACTCATTTCAACGTTAGCTTCGCTAACGTTGGCGTATCGCCCTCCTCTTCCCTGTTCGAACTTATGTTGCCGCACTTTAAATCGAGAGGTATAAGCGCAGTTAAGGGAATTCTTAAGGAGGTTTTAAGGGGATTTTAAGGAGAGCAGCATGATGAATGCTACAAGAAGTCCTAAGGGCATAAGCAATTTTTTGAAGATATACATCCCACGTTTGATGATTATCAGAGACATACATGGCCAACATTGTCTTCATAGTGCTCTCTGTGGGGTTAGCCCTAGGATGATAATTTGCACTAAACTTGATCTTACAACCACAGGCATCGGCAAGCTTTTTGAATTATGTACAACAGAATTGTGGCCCGTTGTCACTTATTGTTACCCTAGGAACACCAAACAGCAAAAATACATCATTCTCTAATTTCTTAACCACTGCATCACCAGTGGCTTTTCGAAGAACAAAACACAAATTTACTCAAATAATTGGTAACATTCAAAACAAAAGTATGATGATTCAATATTTCAAAAGTATGACCTTGCTTAGATCTCGGTGAAGGTCCAACTAAATCTATAGAGATTAACTCCCACGGACCATCTGATTTGGGATGGAGACCATTTTGTCCGTGGGGCGTTCTTGAGAAACCTTATACTCAGCACATATATGTTACAACGACGTATGAACTTAGCGACATCACTCCTCAGCTATGGCCAACAAAACCGTTCCGCAATCTTCGAATCTGTTTTGAACACTTCAACATGCCCTGCAGTGGGTGGTTCATGAAAATTCGAAATAATACGAGGCCTATCCTTTTTAGGTACTATCAGCTTCCAACAATCCGAAGATGGAGACAAAAGAAGGATATGGCGAAGCTACATATTTCCATAGCTTACCATCAGCCTCCCTCCAACTACAAAAATGTAAGGGATTATCTCGAACCCTCAACAACATTTTCTGATACCACTTATTAGAATCCAAACAAACAAAATCCGAAACAGCTTTAGTTTCCAAAGCATCAACAACGGGAACAGACCTAGATGACTAATCAGGAAAGACATTGTCTTATGAATACTCTTGAAATTAAACTTTTGAAGACGAACAGGCTAACATACCAAAGGACCATTTAAATCCTTCAGATTCTGAAGCGATAATAAACTGTTATGAGGCTAAGTGCCACACCTTCCAGATAACGACGCAATTTTTCAACGGCCTATAAAACCGCGAGACATTCACGCTCAGTTGTAGAATAATTACGTTCGTGACTAGGAATGGCAACGATGTATCGATAAATTAAATATATCGATATATTTTAAAATTTTATCGATATTTTTATATCGATATTCAACTTTTGATATATTAGAAAATATATCGATATTTGAGATTCAATGTATCACCCACACAGGATTAATATAACATGTTGACAAGATATATAATTTTAATAAAATCATATAATATAAAAAATATTCTTACCTTTTTGAGAGGATTAGTGTACTATATGCCGTACCCAGAAGCATCTGTTTGAACTACAAACGGCTTCGTGTAATCAAGACATCGCAACATAGGGGCAGCAAGTAAAAATTTCAATATCTACTAGATGGTACGCCTTTTCTAATGACTTCCCCCAGATATTGCAATAAAAAAATTGCGCCCAGTAATTTTTCGATTTTGAAATGCTTCGTTTCTAGAGGTGTAACGTACTTTCTTGTTGTTACAGATTGATAAGCCGAGACATGGTCAAACAATGTGGTAAACCGAAGAAAACATAGAATAGAAAAAGACAGCCAATATTTAATTGATTTTGTAAATTTTTCATCCATTAACTGTTCACTATTTTTTGTTCTAACAAAATTACATTTGATTTCACTAGTTTTTGTTTTTTGTGTTAATGTTACTCTAAGTTGTATACCTGTACATTTCTTTGTATTTCTCTCAGAACTGGCATTTTTTGTTGTTATATATTTTTTTTGAATTGTGTATATATTGTATTTTATGTATTATATAATAGTAGCTGAAGATATTGTGCCATTTTACATGATAGTCTAGGAAAAAAGGACACTTTAGATGAAAGTCGTTACAAGATTATGTCCAAAATATCAGCTACGAAACTGTTTTTTCTCCACGTTCATTTTTCTGATGCTATTCCAGTTAAAAAAGTTCTTTCTTTAAAAGGAACCCCAAAACAAATGGACTTAGATAAACCCTGATGGTACGTACCGTCAAAAACGAAATCAACTTTATAATTACAGCTAAAAATGTTCTAAAAAAAACCAAAAAGATGAAGAAAAACTGATCCTAAGCACGAAAACTTTACTAGAGGAAAGAATGCATCTAACAGATAAATACGGAACCAATCTAACAAAAATTAGAGAACTAAACAAACAAATCACAAAAAACATCAGAAAAGACATAAAAGACTACAACACCAGAGAGTTATCAAAAGTAATAGAAGAGAACAAAAGTTTAAAAGTCTTCTTAAGAAAACAGTCAATAGGAAAGAAAAACAGTTACAAAGAGAAAAACACAAAGGGCGAAAAAATACGACATAAACAGGAAATTCTACAAGCTGTAGGGTAGGACAATTTTACAGCGAACTCTACAACAAAACAGAATAAAATGTCCCCAATGATAACATGCTAAAGGTTCTAAACCAGGCCTGTGAAGACATAACAGATGTTACTGTAGAGGAAAAGCTCTCTTACAAATAAAAAACAATAAGTCACCTAACGATGATAGGGTTGTTGCTGAAGCCATAAAATTAGGAGGCGAGAAAATGATACAAACGCTTACCATACTTTTCACACACTGCTTTGAAAAAGGAACAACACCACCCCAATGACAAAATGCAGTGGTCATTCTAATTTTCAAAAAAGGAGATTTACAAATTTTGCAAACTATAGACCAATTGGACAGAAGACAGAAGAAAAAATAGAAAACAAAATAAACCGAAAATACTCGAGGCTAATGAAAAAAAGCCAACGCCAAAAAAACATCCATCTGTGTCTGCTGTTACTGGAAAATCAACCAAGCCGCAAAAGTCATCCACTACATCAAATCCTTCGTCTGAAGAAAAGAAAAAAATTAAAACCAAGTCAAACGAACAACATTAAATGTGTATACTAGTACATCTACATATGTAATGCAAATTGTGCGGAAATAATTAGTGTGTGTTAGTTAAAAAATGGATAACTATGTTAGAGACTACGAAGAAGAAAAAGTGGACACAAAATGTGTAAGTAGTGATAGTTTTAATAAGGATTACGCAGTGACGATAAAAAATGACTTAAAAATAATTCATTGTAATGTTAGCAGTATAGGTAAGAATTTTGATAATTTTTGTTTGTTTTTGTCAACTCTAAATGTAAACTTTGACATATTAGTTCTTACGGAGACATACATTCTAGATGATATTGATAAAACCCCATTTTTGTTAAAAAATTACGATTTATTATACATTTATCGTGATTTAAACAAAAATAATAATAAAACCAAAATATGTTTGAGCCCTATCTATAAATCACCGATAATGAACATAAATAGTTTTAATCAGGATTTGCATCAATACCTCATAAGTAAAAAACGAATATGCTTTTATATATTAGTTGGTGATATGAATATTAATTTGTTTGAGGATCTAGATCACACTGAAGAATACCAAAATTTCTAGCTTCTCAAAATTTATTGTCTTATATAAATAAAACAACTAGACCTAGAAGTCAAACTTGTATAGACCATTTCTTTATAAAAAGGCCTGCTGATTACACTAACATAAGTTCATTTGTATTTGAAAATAATACAACTTCAGATCATTATCCAATCGCAGTTTCCATCCCTACTCTAACTAAAACCAAAGAAAACAAAATAATAATAAAGAAGTACATCAACTACAAAAATCTAAAAAAAACAATTTGAAGCAGGAAAGATGGTTGGATATTTACAATGAGACAAATAAAAATGAAGCGGTACAACTTTTCATCGACAAAATTTTAAATTCAATAAACAAAAATACAATTATTTTAAAAAGAAATGATCTAAAAACTACTTTTAAAAAAGATTGGATGACAGAGGGACTTTTAAAGTCTGTACATGAAAAACATAGATTGTATGATCAGCTAATCCCAGATCCCTCAGATAACTCAGATAACTAAAAAAAACAACGATATACAGACTATAAAAATAAATTAAGAGTTTTGGATAAAACTGCAAAAAGAAATTATACAAAACAAAGAATTGAAAAAATAAGACCTCTTCTTCATCACTTTGGAATGTAATTAATTCATTGTGCGGAAAAATAAAAGGACATACAAAAATTTAATCGGTTAAAACCAAAACAGGAGAAATAATAACTGACAGAAAAGAAATTTCAAATGAATTTAATACACATTACAGTACATTAGGACAAACGTATGCACAAAAAATACCCATTTGCAATGACCAGATTGAGGAAATAGATAGGATAGAAAGCAGCATGTACTTGTATCTCGTTGACCAAAAAGAAGTGGTAAATGCAATACAATCTTTAAAAACAAAAAATCTCCTGGCTGTGATGGTCCCCTGACGGCAAATCAAACCTCTGTTTAAAACAGGAAATAAAGAAGACGTGATTAACTACAGACCAGTCTCTTTGTTGTCTGTTTTTTTCCAAAAAATTTTAAAAAATAGGTTAGTAAGTTTTTTGGATAGGTTTAGTATAGTATCGGATTGCCAATAAGGTCTTAGAGAAAGAAAATCGACAAAAGATGCTATTTTTGTAAACTAACATCACAAATATCAGAAGCTTTTGAGTCTAATAAACGTAGTTTATGCATATTCGTCGATCTCTCTAAGGAGTTTGACACGATATCTCACGAGATCTTGTTGAAAAAACTTAAGAAGTATGGTCTGAGAGGACGGGTTTTGACATTACTAAAAAATTACTTAACTGACAGAAAACAATTTGTAGAAATTGATGGTGTCAAAAGTGATCCTGAAGTAATTAATTATGGCGTAACGTAAGGGACCGTATTAGGCCCTCTACTTTTTACACTCTATGTTAATGACATGCTCAAACTAAAAACTGTTGAAAACATAATTAGATTTGCTGATGACACTGCAATTTTTTATAAGGCCGATAATTGGGAAGATCTTAAAATTATAGCAGATCAAGACTTTAAAATTATAAAATCATGGTTGCAAATAAACAAACTCACAATAAATTATGAAAAAACTAAATATATACTTTTTGCAATATATAAAAATTATCTGCCAACTTTTAGTTCATTAAAAATAAATAAAAAACAAATATTTAAAGCAGAGTACATAAAATATTTAGGAGTTATAATTGACAGGCACCTTAAATTGGACTAAAAAATATTATAAGAAAAATACGAAGACTGCTACCAAAATTCCGCTGTTTAAAAGAGTTTTTGGATGTTGAACAGCTTTAAATGCTTTACTTGTCTCTAGGACAATCTCATCTTGTATATGGGATTTAAGGATGGGGTGGAGTAGCTGATTGCCTTCTGGTGACCCTTCAAAATATGTACTCAGAAATGGTTTCTTAAACTAATATTATGGAAAACGAAGAACATATCCCTCAGACCAACTTTTTCATGAAACTCAGGTTCTTGATGTTCGGCAATTGTACTGCTTAGAGCTACTTAAAAATATTCATAAAGATAAAATTCCTCTTAAAGTAAAGGTGTCAAATTATGAAACAAGAAGAAAATTGAATGTCGAATGTCTTCACACTTTAAAAACAATCACGCAACGGTCAATTAAATATTTTGCTCCAAGAATATACAATGAATTGCCCATAAATTTTAAAAATATCAAAAAATTTTATTTGTAGGTATAAAAAATTAGTTATTGCTTGGGTAAAAGAAAAAAGGGAGTTGTGTAACAATTTAATAAATTTAAATTATACTAGATAAAAAACATAGAAATTAGATTAGAAACTGTAAAAATAAAATACCTAATGATTTGTAAAAAAAAAACAATAAACATAAACCTGTCAATATTAGGCAGATTAAGTCAATAAGCATGTTTATGCTTTTAAGACTTTTTTACGTTTATTTTATTGTAAGTAAACTGAAATTGTAAATTATTGTAATAACTACTGATTTGAATAAACGTTTATTATTAATTAACCTCATCTCACACATATGTAAGCTTTTTACAACAGAACAAAATGGGCTTTTACTAATTATCTGAGCAGGCAGGATTCAGGTCAGGCTTCGGCACAAATATCCATCTATTAAAGGCCTCATCAAAAAATGTATAGAGTACAACAAACCCCTCGTCTTAACATTTAACAGAGACCAGATAAAAAACTCAGAATTGCTCCGGAGATCGGGAGTAACCGACGCAATCAAAGGAATATCGACCTTAAAAATGAAACTGGGCAGGGCACGTCGAGTGAACGAAGGACGGCAGCTGAACAAAACGTATTCTCGAGTAGAGACCCAGACAGGAAGTCCTTATAAACTTCATTCTTAACGTAACCCAAAAAACATGAGTCCAGTTTAGTACATGAGGTACTAAATTTTGGTGATCTGGGTGACCACGCTACTGGTCCATTTCTTCCAATCCATCATAAATGCGATCGTCAAGTTTACTTTGAATCAATGCATTATGGTGAACAGGAGCACCGTCATGCAAAAACCACATTTTTTCACGTAAGTATACTAAGTGGAACGTCTTCCAACAATATGGGCAATTGACTTACCAAAAAATCTAAATAAATTTCACCATTTAGAATTTCTTCAAAAAAATATGGTTCCACGACATAGTTACAAACAATATCTCCCCACACGTTCAGTGACCATCTAGTTTCTAGTTTGACTGTGTAACTATATGGTATGGATTAATTGTGGCATAACAATGAAAATTATGCCTATTAACTGAACCGTTTTTATGAAACATAGCTTCATCTCCAAATAGTACATTATCGAAGAAATCTCTCTGTTGATTGATTTTACCTTAGGCCCATTCACAAAATAATATTCTCTTTTGGAAAATCTTCCTGAATTAATTCTTCGTGCAGTTGAATGCGGTATGCGTTCATTCTGTTTTTTACGAGAATTCTTTGCACACAGTAGTAAGTTAGTTCTTTGCTTTGGACATATTTTGTATACTTGTACGTGGATTTTCAGTAACTGTTAGCAACACAGTTATTTCGTTTTTCTCTGTTACAGTACTTTTTTTTCGTTCGTGTTTTTCATACATAAATGAACCAGTGCGGTTAAACCGATCCTTCAATCTTTCAAATCTGGCTGTTGTAGGTTGTCGTCTTTCAGGGAACCGTTCATGATAAATTCTTACTGATAATAACACATGTTTATTGCACTCCCCCAATATCCAGATAATATCTTCCATTTAATCAACAGTACAATTCATCTTAACTATTTAATAACACAATACACAAACAGTTTTATTATGATGAACTGTCAGTTTTCGACAGTCATGGCTTACTTAAAATTATTGGAAAAATTTAGACACCTAATTAATAATTTGTTCTGCAAAATGAAAATATTCTGAAAAATTATTAAATTTAGACATAGGGAATGTTATATAAAGAACGCTAATGGTACTTTTCAATAGTGATATAAAATACTCCTCCTCCTCCTCCTCAGTCGTTTCCTCATTGCTGAGTGTCGTGGTTCCCTATAATACGAGCAACTATCTGTTTCCATCGGCTTCTGTCCTGAGCTTCTCTTATGGATTCAGAGAATGTTTTTCCACTGGCTTTCTGTACTTGATCCGTCCAACGAGTAGGTGAGCGACCTCTACTTCTGTGCCCTTCAACGTTTCCCGATCTCTCAAGATTATCATCACTTCTTCTTGCAATATGGCCGAAAAATTTTAAGACGGTGGAGAGGCAAATAGAGGAAAGTCGAGTCTGAATATTAAGCTCTTGGAGGATTGAGTGATTTGTTTTGTGTTCCGTCCATGAGATCCGAAGCATTCTTCTCCAGCACCACATTTCAAAGGCGTCAATCCTTTTTCTGTCGTCCGATTTCATTGTCCATGTTTCGGATCCGTTATTAAATATGGGAAAAATTAAGGCACGTACTAATCTTATTTTGGTGTTCTTCGACAAGAAGCGATCTTTCAAGATTTTCGATAATCGACTTTTAGCGTTTTTGGCCATGCCTATTCTCCTACGTATTTCTGTTTCACAAGATCCTGTATTACTGATGTAGGATCCTAGATAATTGAACTCGTTAACCACTTCAAACTGGTCTAAGGCTCCTGTTATCTGAAGTGAATTTGAATAATCTACTATCATAATTTTTGTTTTTTGTTTATTGATCTTGAGACCACATCTATTGCTTTCGGCTTCCACTAGCTGAAGCAGGCTGGACATTTCTTCTTCGGATGCAGTTATTAATGTTGTATCATCTGCATATCTGAGATTTGAGATCTTCTTTCCTGCGATAGAAATACCGCAATTCCATTTGTCGCCTGCTTTTCTCATTATATATTCCCCATAGAAATTAAAAAGACTTGGAGATAGAATACATCATTGTCGGACTCCTCTACCTATTTTAAAAGGATCGGACTTATGGTTTTCAATTCTTATTTTGGTTTCACTGTTCTCATATAGGCTTTTCACCAGAGCTGACAGATGATCAGGAACCCCCATCTCATGTAGAACTTTCCACAAAACTGTCCAGTCTACACAGTCAAATGCCTTCTGATAACCCAGAAAGCAGATGATCATCGGAATTTTGAATTCTCGTGCTTTCTCAATGAGTTGTCGCATATTAAGGATTTGCTCCCTTGTGCCTTTACCCTTCACAAAGCCTACCTGTTCTTGTGGTATTTGTCTATCCAGGTATGTCTGCATGCTACACTTGATGATTCTCAACAGAATTTTACTTGGGTGTGAAATTAGTGCGATGGTTCGGTAGATACTACATTTTGTGGTTACGCCTTTCTTATGAATGGGAGTAAATAGTGCGGTACACCAATCACTGGTCCATTTGCCGAATTTTCATACATGATTGCACAGTCTCCACATTAATTGGAGAGCATGTTCACCCATGTTCTGTAAAAGTTCTGCCGTAATGTCATCGGAACCAGGTGATTTATTTCTTTTAAGGTGTTTTATGGCTTCATCGACTTCAGACCTTAGAATATCTGGTTCTAGGGTTGTTGTTGAGACTTGCAGTGCTGTTATATGATTAATGCTAGAGGTTTCAGCTTTATAGAGTTCTGTGCAGTATTTCTTCCAAGTCTCCAGGACCGCATCCATACCGCTTACCATATTACCTGTCTCATCCTCTATGGCGTAATTTCTGGGTTTGAATTCCCGAGCCAGTAACTTTACTTTCTGAAAGAGATCTCTTGTTTCATGTCGATGTAAGTGGATTTCTACTTCCTGGAAAAAGTTAGACACATATTTGTCTTTATCATTCCGGAAATCTCTTTGGATTTCTCTTGATAAGCTTCGATAGTCTGCAAAATCAACACTGCAAACTTTAAGTTGCCTTCTTTGTTCTATAATTTTCCATGTTTGGTCACTGATCCATGGTTTACGACTGTTGTTTTTTACGGGTTGGCGACTTTGCTTAGATGTATCTAATATATCTCTTTTAAAAGCTCCCCAGAAAGTCTCGATATCATCTATGGGGGTAGTACTTGTCCCAGTTAACACTGGGTTTATTCTTTCTTTGAAAGTTAAAAGTTCAGTCTCTGTAAACCCGGGAGTTCTAGGAGTGGGCTTGTGTTTGTTTCTAAAACGTATTCGGAATACAGCTACAAGGAGTTGGTGGTCGCTTCCACAATCTGCACCTGGATAAGTTTTTACGTTAGTAACTGAGGACTTCCACCTTGAATTGATCATTATGAAATCTATCTGATTTCTTGTTCTGTCGCCCGGGGATTTCCAAGTGTAGAGTCTTCGTGGGTGGTGTTGGAAGTAGGTATTCACTACAGACATTTTTTTGGTCACAGAACTCTATTAATCTATCGCCTCGTTCATTTCTTTCCCCAAGACCAAAAGGACCCAAGGTGAATCTCATATGATGATCAAGCTGAGTTCTACCAATTTTGGCATTGAAGTCGCCTATTATCATTACAATGTTTTTGTTTGATATTTTGTCGAGTGTTGTCTCCAAAGCAGTGTAAACATTTTCCACAGTTATGTCGTCTGCTGTTAATGTAGGGGCATATATTTGTATAATGTGTAAGACACAAGTTGAGCCTAGAATCCTAAGGTGAATGATTCTATCATTAATTGTATCGTATTCACAAACAGAGTTTTGGAGTTTTGAGGAAACTATTATTGCGACACTATTTTTGCTTTCATGTTCATTACCCGAGAAATATACGATGTTTCCGGAAATGCGACGAAAGTGTCCTGTCCCCTTCCAATGGGTTTCACTTATACCAAGAATCGAAACGCCATGATCTTTCATTTTTTTCTCGACTATATGTAGTTTTCCAGGATGCTGTACTAAACCTTGGATGTTCCAGGTTCCTATTTTGTGGGTCTTTCGGAAAAACATCTTGTTATAATTGGATGTTCCAGTAGGATATTTCGCACTTGCGACCTGGTCCCCTATCGGATTGTGCCCTGTAGCACATTTCACATCTCCCACCCCGGACGTAGGATAACGCCGATTGTCAATCGGATCGGCTGACTGCACACATCTATTCCGTCTATCACTTATATACACAGGGAATTCTCTTAGGAAGGAATAGTGCAGTGGTTTCCTCTTGCCTTCTGCACCGCAGTATCAACAGCCGGTTAAATCATTATTTGATTTCCGCCTGTGAATATGTGATGTCAAGCCTGAGAGAAGGTTATTTTCCTTCGGCCTTGAATCACTAATGACATAGCTTCTGCGCTATGCGGTAAGACCTTATTCACACCTGTCCTATATATCTATAGGAACGTTCCCTATCAGCCATTGGGACGCGTCGTGTCGAGGTTGAGGACTCCCCCGCATATTTGTCTTCCTTGAAGTACAGAAGAGCCCCTACTCAGTTCAGAACTACCCCTTCACGCAAGCTAAAAAAGACACAAATATAAAATACAGGGTATTCTATATACAATTACTGAGAAAATAATGTGTTTGCGTTTTGACTAACCCTGTATTTGATATAGAGAAAATTAGCAATATCAATGATATTTCTGATACAATTGTCAATACAATGAACATATTTGAAAATTTTGATAATAAATAAATAAATAAATATGGCATCAATAATCCATTGCTGTTGTACTTATTTTTATTTATACAGGGAGTTGAACTTATTACGATTTTCATATAAATTGGTTATAACTTTGTAAATACCCTGTATAACAAGAATACAAAACCGCTAAACGCTGTAAAAATGAGTGGCGCGTACAATATTCCAGCTACAAAAGATCTGATATGAATATTACGTGGCGCGAAAATGTATTTTCATTTTGATGCAAAACAAAGTTCTAGTTTTATTTTAAAAGATTTTTCTACAATATTGGCTCAATTTGATACAGTTTAAATTTTGAAACTCTTTTGTGGCGCGTTTACTTCAAATTTAGCAAATATCATGGAAACATCTTTTAAAATAAAACTAGAATTTTGTTTTGCATCAAAATGAAAATACATTTTCGCGCCACGTAATATTCATATCAGATCTTTTGTAGCTGGAATATTGTACGCGCCACTCATTTTTACGGCGTTTAGCGGTTTTTTATTCTTGTATCAGGAGTTTTTTAAAGTTATTTATAAATTAAATGTATGAAGTTGAATGCAATGTTTCTCAATTACACGTTAAGCTTTATAAATGGTCGCCTTTGTTGCATTACCTCCCAAATGATCTAGTGTCCATCGAATGTACACTAAATTTTTTTTCTATTCGAAGTATATCGAAAAAAAAATATTGGGATAAATAAACTCGGATTGCCCGTTGCCAGATCAAATTTAGCGTCGTAATCACTACAACTACATAAACCATTTCGGGAATAATCGTTAATTGGATTATACTTTTGTAGCTTAATAACTTCTAAACGGCTTAACCGATTTTGATCATTAAACATGAGTTTGAAACGTATTGACAAGTAGTATCTGATACATCTAAGGTCAAGTATGATAACTGAAGCTATTACAGGAATTATTGAGCTTGAAAACCGTTTTTCCCATAGATAATAGATTTGATCAAACTTATGAAGCCTATAACTTAAAAATTCGAATTTTCCCGGATATTAGGTACACACCGTTAGATTCGTCTAGAGTTCTTCTACAAACGCTTAGTTATTGGCGCAATTCGTAAGTTGAAATTTTGAGTAATTGTCGAAAAACCAAAATTTTCAAAGTTTAGTTTTTCAGTTTTTCGGCTATACTGAGCCGTGTGTATGTCTGATCCTGACGGCTTATACAGCGTTTGAATGCTTAACTCAACACTATTAATTTAGTGTATTTGTGGTTCTTCTGTCTCTTCGCGAACGGAAGATATATACCCCCAAAAAATATGCCGTTTTGTACCTACCAAGTCCTATAGCTGGCTTGTAGGTGGTCAAAAGTCACAAACTATACCGGTTTTGAATTGGCCCTGACCCCCTCTTCAAACACAGAAAAAAAATTCAGATCGGTTTAACTTTTCCACAGACATACATAAAAAAATATGTATTGTCCTTTTCATGAGCATTTTTCAGTGCGTAACAAATGATAGGAAAAAGGGTAAGTCCGTGATAATATCAGATAATACACATTTATGACATTTATTCTAACATGACATTTTAGTTAAATCTGACAGTTGTCACATTTTATTTTCAATTTGGAATAAAAATAAATCAAATGTGTTTCTTGCATTTATAAAATAGTATTTTCTTTTATTTGTATAGTCTTATAAATTATACAGATTATATTTGTAATATTATTATCTAATTAAAAAAAATTATTTTTTTTATTATGGCGCCATCTATCGACAACTTGAATAACTAGAATAAATGTTGTAAATGTCTGTAATCTCGGACGTGCCTTTTTTTCTGTCACATACAATTTAATGCGTTAGAAAGAAATCGAAAAACTGTGACGCACTGAAAGATGATCATTAGAAAAATAATACATACATACATATTCACAAATATTTTCCCTTTTTTAATTAGAAATTGAGTCATATTTCTGAGCTCGGTAACTTTTGAATGGTATAACCGATTTTCAAAATTAGACATGCGTTGGAAAGGTAATGATCAGTACTATTAGAAGCCGTAAAGGTGGGACTTACATTTTCGAAGTATTTGGGAGTTTTGGGGACGAGAACGAAAAACAGACCCTAAATAGGAAGGGCCGTAAAATCCACACCCTTGAACCAAAATGGATGGTTGACATATGAATGGGTGAGTCTTTCCCTGAATTTTAAGATGGGAGTTGGCCCAATTTTCAATTCAGTCAGATTTATAAAATCGAAAATTTCGTGTATATATAGTGTCGCGTGTAGGGGGGTGTGGGTGTGCGCCACTGGCGAGAACTGCCGTTCTCTGGTAATAAAATTCAGGGTTTTCTATTTAAAAAAACCAAGTTTGGTCTGCCACTATGTTATCGAATACCCTGTATCATTGTAACTAATTTTGTAATGTGAAGCTCAAAGTTAAATACAAATTTTTTATTAACTGTTATTGCTATCTATTGCTATAGCGGATCTACGGAGCTTTATGATACTAATCAATCACCCTGTATGTAGATCAGTTGACGGGAGGAAAAAGTGGACCTTGGGGCTTTTTTTTGTATTAATAGACATTTTTGTAATCGTATTCTATTAGTTAAATTTTGTTACGTAATATGTCACACACCTCTGTACGTTAGGCCTTTTTATCGTCGTAGTCCGTTAAATCCTTTGAGGCGCCACACAGTACGCTTGAACAAATAGGATCCAGATACGTAATTAAGGCCGTTTTGACATTCTGCTATATTTGACTGTTCTGTGTCATTGTATTCTATTGACTAAATACTATCATTTAAGGCTCCGCACGTCACGATTGGACTAATAGGAGCAAAGATATGTAACTAAACCCCTTTTGGTATGCTGCTGCATTTGATATTTTGTGTCATTATATTCTAGTCGTTAAATTCTATCATTTGAGGCATTGTACCTCACGATTGGACTAATAGGAGAGAAGATATGTAACTGAGACCCTTTTGACATGTTGAGTTATTCGATTTTTCTATATCATTGTTTTATATTTAATTGGTCAAAACCTTCATTATATCATTGTGCATGGTTTCGGTTTGTTATGACTAAAAGTTCTGAACCATACTAATATACGGGTCGAACGGTCATGCAGATCCAATATTTGCCGACATTGGTGCAATGTCAGTCTGGCTATGTGGCCCAAGTGACCCATACTCTACTAAAGATATATTACAAAATATTTATCAAAAACATGTACCCCGCACAAACCTTATGGAAATTAGGTCCCAGTGGATTTCGTTTATACTTTGGGAAAATACTCTTTGAAGCATCCTGCTAAAAAGTTCTCATGGGCACAACTCAATCGTATGAAGGATTTTTAAGATAAAGAGGCACAAACTCGGAAAATTATAAGATTTACTGGGTATTCCAATTCCCTGAGTTACTGGTTATCTGGCAACATGTAGAAGTTTGGATCAAGGAAAAGTACTGGTAGTCTAGGATTTTCTCCTGTCTACCCAATGGCGACCTTTACGTTTACCTTGACCTTCAACGGACGTCATCTTCTAGAGTTTCGAGGGTTTTCGGCATTAAATTGATATAAACAGATTACTCATGGGTTTTTTGGGATCGCTAAACACGAATATGCCATCAGAATTGATCTCCGGAGGACGTGGTGGCCACGGCCACCGCAAGGGACGCCATCCTCTAGAGTTTGGATGGTTTTCGGCATTTAGTTGATGCAAATGAATTACTGGAGAGTTTTTTGAGGTCGCTAAACACGAATATGCCACCATAACCGACTCCCGGAGCACCTAGTTTCCAAGGTCAATGAAAGGCGCTCCTGGAGTTTCGAGGGTCATTGGTACTACATTAATGTAAACGGATTAGTTACAGGTTTTGGGGTTGCTGAACACGAATACGTGATCAGCACAGACACAGGAGCACCTGGTGCCTAAGACAGGTTATCTTCTGGAGTTATAAACCTAAGAGTAATCCATTTGATTTCTCCATTTGATTCCTCCGAAACTCCAGAAGATAACCTGTCTTAGGCACCAGGTGCTTCTGTGTTTGTGCTGATCACGTTATCGTGTTCTGCAACTCCAAAAACCTATAACTAATCCGTTTGCATTAATGTAGTACCAAAGGCCCTCGAAACTCCAGGAGCCCCTTTCATTGACCTTGGAAACCAGGTGCTCCGGGAGTCGGTTCTGGTGGCATATTCGTGTTTAGCGACCACAAAAAACCCTCCAGTAATTCATTTGCATCAATTAAATGCCGAAAACCATCGAAACTCTAGAAGAAGATGTCCCTTGCAGTGGTCCTGTCCACTACGTCCTCCGGAGGTCAATTATGATGGCATATTCGTGTTTAGCGATCGGAAAAACCTATGAGTAACCTGTTTATATCAATTTAATGCTGAAAACCCTCGAAACTCTAGAAGATGACGTCCGTTGAAGGTCAAGGTCAAAGTAAAGGTCCCATTGGATAGCCAGGAAAAAATCCTAGACTACTTATACTTTTCCTTGATCCAAACTTCTACATGTTGTCAGATAACCAGTAACTCAGGGAATTGGAATACCCAGTAAATCTTAAAATTTTTCGAGTTTGTGCCTCTATATCTTGAAAATCCTTCATACGATTGAGTTGTACCCATGAGAACTATTTATCAGGATGCTTCAAAGAGTATTTTCCCAACGTATGAACGAAATCCACTGGGACCTAATTTCCATAAGGTTTGTGCGGGGTACTTTACATAAACCAAAGTTTTACATAAATTGTTTAGCGTTAACATAATAGGATCAATTTAGAAATAAAACAAATGTTTATAAAGAGACTAACTCAAAACTATACTTCTTATGGGTTCCTATAACCCTAAATAACCTTTTAGATCAGGTATTGCTCCACCCTTATTTACCCCAGAGAGAGAAAAGTTTAACCCTCATAAGACGGTTCCTAGATTCTAACGTAAACAACGGTGCGGGGTGTAAATCCATCCGTAAATCAATTTTTTATATGTCAAAGTCGAGGAAATTGATTTGAAAGATAATTAGAACTTGTTTGTTATACTATGAAACATAATTTTACAAAGAAAGTGCTTATTTCTTCTTAAAAAAATAATTATCGTTGCAAGACAAATACATGAAATTTTTCACAGAGTGAGCAGCACATGCAAAGTTTTTACACACAATACAGTAATATCGGGACTTTTGGGCTTTTTGCTCTGGCATAAGTAACAGTGATCTTCTGTGACATTTGTCATTCTTCTCCCGTAGCTCTGTTAGCTCCAGGGGGAACGTCAGAAACCTCCAATTAGGGATATGCAATTTTCATCATTTGACGTAACTGAAAGTGCGCATTATTTGGGTTTTGGTATCAATCTGTAGATAACATCCAAATTTTTCCTATCTTAATTCTGATTTTTTATTTTCCAAATTTTGAAAGCGTTTATGGCTGAAATATCTGACAGATGATTAAACATTACCATGGGCCGCCTGCGTGTTTGGCGATGTGCTGTGTACTGTTGTGCCATTTTGTCTACTAGGTCAACAGCTCCTTTTGTTTTGTTATAAAGTATCAGTTCAAGTTTATAGGAGTTTGTCAGATTCTCTCTCATGAAGCAATTCTCTATCACTTTTTGGTCAATTTCCGGATAAACTTTGTCCATTAAAAATCTTGATTCTTTCTCGGTACTAAATCGAGAATCGTGAAATTTCTCGTATCTCGTATCAATAAAAAGTTCGATGTGTCACTTGCACAAACCAACTTCCCATACAGCACAGGTCATCTTTAAGATATTTTATTTACAACCAAATATGGTCTTAATGTTTTGAGACTTTTAAACGATATCTTTAAAACGCCAAATTCAAGATATCTTTTAAACATCATCTTTAAAATATTTTTTCTTAAAAATAGGTTATAATTACGAATTTAAAAGTTAGGTTAGGTTAGTAAAACAATTAAGACAAGAGCTGGTAGCTAAAAGACAAATTCCAAACAAAAGCTTTTTCACATCAGTGACTTCAGTGGTATTTCCCATATCTTGTGATGAATATATGGTTTTATTAAGGGGTATTTAGAAGACTCCACAGATTTTAATAATGCAGTAGGTTTAGATTTAGATTCTTATATTATTAAAGTAAAAAATTAACTTTGTTATCAAGAGTAAATGCATGTCACCTAATTCAACAGCTTGTATGTATGTATCGGTTTTAGAACGTCTTTCGACGTTGTCCGATGCCTAACTTCCACATCCTTCTATCATCCCATTGGCCATCTCTAAGATCCCTTGTACTCATTGCTTTGGTTACCCCTTCTTTCCATGTCTTTTTGGGTCTTCCTCGTTTTTTGCGGTTTGGTGGTACCCACTCCAAGATCTTTTGGGGCAATCTTGTGTCTTCCATTCTTTGAACATGACCATACCAAATCAACTGTTTCCTCTCAATATCTGTTGTTAAGTAACCATCTATTCCAATTCGTCGTCTTACTTCCTCATTTCGAATTCTTTCCCTACGGGATATACCTAACGATCTTCTAAACACATCCATTTCTACAGCTTCTAATTTTTTCCTGTTGTTCTCGGTTATTCTCCAAGTTTCTGCTCCGTAAAGTAGGCTGCTTTTAATAAGTGTTTCATAGATGTTGTATTTTCGCTGTATTCCTATTTCGGAGCTCCAAAGTATTCCATTTAGGCATCCAATTGTTCTTCTAGCTTGTGTTACCCTTTTCTTTATTTCCTCATCGTCTTTTCCCGTTCTATCTAAGATTACTCCCAGGTACGTGTATTCACTACAGGATGTGATTTGTTCATTATCCTCTAGTTCGATATTGGATAACTCAGCTCCTATGGGTAGGTATTTAGTTTTTTCCACATTAATTTCCAAGCCCCACTGTTCATATTCCTCCTTCAGTTTTCTTACCATATACTGTAGGTCGTCTTTTTTATCAGCTATGATGACTTGGTCATCAGCAAATTGTAAGGTATACAAACAAACCTCTCCGAGGTCTATACCCATATCGTGGCATTTACGTTTCCACTGGTTTAGTGCTTTTGCAACATATATCTTGAACAAAGTTGGTGAAATACAGCAGCCCTGCCGCAGACCCTTGTTAACTATGAACTTTTTAGATAGTGTGTTGCCAATTTTCATATAGATTTTTTAAGGCTTTGACTAGAGTGAAGCTGATGTTAGTTTCTTGTAGTGATTTCCACAATTTAGTCACAGGAACGCTGTTGTATGCTTTACGGAGGTCAATAAACATGAGATGGGTCTCTTGATTGGTTGCTGATTTTTTTTCAATTAATTGTTTTAGGCAGAAGACATTATCTGTGCAAGTCCTTCCAGCGCGGAAACCAGCCTGTTCTTCTTCTTCTTGTTCCCTATACTTCATCTCAATGAGATTTCTAAGAATGCGCCCGTACACCCGGCTTAGTGTACTAGTTACCGATATACCTCTGTAATTTGAGCAATGCAACTTATTTCCTTTTTTATGAATGGAAGAAATATAAGCTACTTTCCATAAACTGGGTGGTGTGACACCGTTTATATATTTGTTCATACACCAAGTAAGTGATTGAAAGAGTTTATCTGTACCACATTTTATTAATTCGGCAGGAATATTTTCGGGCCCTGGAGCTCTACCATTTTTTAGTTCATTTACAGCTTTCTTCACCATATCAACTCCCACTACAATCTCTTCGCCTTCAACAAATACTTCTGTTGGTGATTGTGTGGTATATTCGGCTCTACTTTCTGTTAACAAACTCGTAGTATTCTTTCCATTTTTCTGTTGATATTAACTGAATAGAAGTAGTATTTCTTTCTGTGTTCTTTATTTTGCTTAAAAATTTCCATGTCTCTGAACACTTCCTTCCGCCTATGTAAGTGTTGATCTCTTGGCATTTCCTATCCCACATTTCTTTTTTTGCTGCTGTTACTGCTCTTCTTGTTGTTCTGCGTAGGTCCAAATATTTGTCTTTGTCTACTGGATGTTTAGTACTTAGCCACCGTGCGTACGCTTTCTTTTTCTCCATTATTAGGTTTTGTATGTCTTCGGTCCACCATAGCTTTTTACTGTGGCGTTCGAATTTTAAACCCAGCGCTTCTTTTGCGCTTCAACAGCTTACCTAAACAATATGCTCTTAAAAATATATTTTTTAGGTATCCGAGCTTGTTAAAGTAGGAGGATCAAAAGCCTATGACTTTGTATCAAGAGTTGGAAAATTTATTATTAGCAATTAGCAAGATTTAAAGTACAGTTGGCTGGGACAAAAAGGCAAACAAAAGTTCTGTTATACTAGAATTGCAAATCTGATAATTAGTAATGACATTTTATAAATTTTATAATGTTCGTACCTGTTTTAGAGGCATTAAAAGCAACAAATTTAGTAAAAACAACAAAAGAAGCACAATCAGCTATTCAGTTATGATGGTTAAGAAGAGCATTTGACAGAAACAGCTATAAAAACAATAAGAAAATTAACATAAAAATTAGTTTTTAACATTTTAAGTAGGTACATAGACCAGTAAGGATCTGTTTTTAGGTGAATGTGAGAGGTGGCATTCAGATTTTTGCGGATAAAGTTAGGTGATAACTTCGTTAATAATAATTGACTTACGCTCCTTCTCAAATATGCCCGGAACATTAATAAAAAAAATAAAATATTTAAAAATTTCAAAAAATTTCGTTTTTTTTTCTAATTTTTTTGCTTATAACTTAAAAACTATTCATTTTAGAACAAAGTCCTATAGGAATAAAACAAAGATAATTAAATTTTCTATCAGAAGCGATTGGCTATAAATGTCTTAATTTATCACGCTTTCTTCAAAATAGCAATAAATATAAAACAAGCGGGCAAAACAAGCCTGTCATTATTCAATGATTTTCCATCAATTAGGTTACACTTGGAACCTTCCTAATTAGCTTAGAAAATTTTTGTAATGTGTTAAAACCGTACACCAAATTTCATTAAAATTGACTTACTAGATTTTGCATAATAATTTTGCAATCTAAACTTTTTTAAAAAATTTAAATTTTTTAAAATCTTGCACAACAAAAACTAGAACATACAAAGATTTGTCAATTTTTTTACATATAAAGAAGTACTCCACCTATCTAATGCACTTTACAGAATTGAATTCGGATTATTTAATCAGCCTCAGCAATGTTTTAAAGTTATAAACAATTTTTTGGCTTATAAACAAATTAGTGTTGTGGCCAGGAGGGGGTGATACGGGCTCCTTTATTTAGATGGACTTACCCAAGTTTTTTATGTATTTTGACCCGTAGAACACGAATTTTTTGGGTAACAGTTGATCCGGATGTCGATAAGATTGTTATAAACAAAGAACTTGAGGAATTACATAAAATCGATTTTTCGCAAAATAAAACATTTTTTTGCATTTCTTTCAAACTTTCAAAAAATCGAAAAATTGTAATTTTTGAACGCGAATAACGTTTGATTAAAAAATAAAATAGCAATTCTGCTGACAGCATTTGAAAGTTTAAGTCAAAATATACCGGTTTTAATTATTTGCATCGCTAAAAATTAATTTTTTTATTATTACACAAAGCTACTTGTTTATAAGCCAAAAAATTGTTTATAAATTTAAAACATTGCTGAGGCCCCTTAAATAATCCGATTTTAATTCTGTAAAGTGTATTAGATAGGTAGAGCATCTTTTTATATGTAAAAAAATTAGACAACTTCTAAATGGTCTACTTTTTGTTCAGAAAGATTTTAAAAAATTTGAACTTTTTTAAAAACATTTAGATTGCAAATTTATTATGCAAAATTTATTAGATCGATTTTAATGAAATTTGGTACACGATTTAAGTATGTTACAAAGAATTTCCTAAGTGAATTACTAAGGTTCTAAGTGCCACCAGAGTGGTTAAAAAATATTGAATAACAACAGACTTATTTTGCCCCCTTATTTTGTATTTATTGCTATATTGCAGAAAAGGTAATATCTTAAGACATTTTTTACCAGTCGTATATCATACAAAATTCAATTATCTTTATTTTACTTCTCTACGACTTTGTTCCAAAACGAATCGTTTTTAATGTTACAAGCAAAGAAAGCAGAAAAAAATCGATGTTTGTCGAAATTTTTAAATATTTTAATTTTTTTATTAATGTTCCGGGCATATTTGAGAAGGAGCATAAGTCAATTATTATTACTGAAGGTGTCACCTAACTTTATCTGCAAAAATCCGAATGCCACCTCTCACATCCAAAAATAGACGTTTTTTCGCAGATCCTTACTGGTCTAACATGTAAAATTTGAATGGCAATAAACGAATTTTTATAACCTAATTATTTTTATTAAAAGTTCATTTAAAATATTTCATAAAAATCGTAGATATCTTTCTGGAAATACCAGACATATTTAAGACGTCTAAAACATCTTTAATAAGTTATCTTTTAGATTTCTTTAAGATGTCTTTGTGTTATCTGGATTATTACACTCGACAAGCCTTGGGAAGAAGCTGAAATATTAACTGAATCCACCAAAGCAAATAATTATTACAGGTGTAATGGCGAATTCGATTGAAATAGTAACAGATATAGGCTTCAGAGTGCGATGATTCCTCCTACACAAGAAGCCGCACCAATTCTAGTAAAATCTTGCTGATTGTATTACCAGGCTTACCCTACTATTTCAAAGAAAAGAAACGTAAAATTGTAACGTAATTTTCTCGATTATTTCATTCATAGGAGATTCTGACCAATAGAATGCTACAGAAATCTGAATTAAATTGATAATTTTTGATAATTGCCTGTCGTTAAGTATATTACGTCAGATGCCCTTCGTTGTTACAAAAAAATACATTCAGTGACATTAATGACAATTAATGTTTTAAAAATTATAAAAGTGATGACTTTCAATCGTCAAATATTTATAAAAACTTTGTGTTTAATTGTACTAATTTGTACTTACATAAATAAATTACAATAAAATTTTGGTTTTGAACAGTTTTATTCATGAAATAATCGCAACAAATTGCACTCGAACTCTAAAATTAATATTTTGCGATGGTTTGCCTTAAATTGGCAGAATTGTTTGTATTTCCTTCAGAGTTAAGACTTCTGAGCTTCACTGATGAGGCATAAGGATGCTGAAATAGCTATATGGAGATGGTGGTCCAACTCTGAATCAAATATAAACAAAACCTGCCTTGATTCCTTTTATCTTTTTCATTTTTACTCAGTTTGAGTATTTAGAAACTGTCTTTCGGTCCTTTTCCTTGACGAAGGGAAGGTAAATGCGTGGCCTAAGCGTCCTCTATTTGCTTTCTCCTACTTTCGTCGTCTCTTGTGATTATATATTGTAAAATCCGGAGATACGGGATGCAGCCAGAAAGCAGTTTATTAACGAAAAGTGTTAGATTTAAAATATTGTTTATTATATATTTTTTTTAATTATTCTAATTGGTATAATACGGCTATAATGTAAAGGTAGTAAACTTTGTATCTGGGGCTTTTCGTTGTTTCCCTCGTAATACGAGAGATGTCGCTAAATTGCGTCTCAGAGGTGAGTTCATTGCATTGCGATGGTTTGCCTTAAATTGGCAGAATTGTTTGTATTTCCTTCAGAGTTGAGACTTCTGAGCTTCACTGATGAGGCATAAGGATGCTGAAATAGCTATTGGGACCGTGCAAGTTCGGCAAAGCGACCTCTATTTCTACGCTCTGTACTTTTATTCGCACTTTTAATTATATTGGCCAATTATATTAGTCCTGGTTGCTGGATAATTGTCAAGGCCATAGTCCAAAAAAATAATAAGAAGAAAAAATAAGATGCAGGTTATGTTATGCAAACGTAAACAATTGTATGTAGTAAATAAAATTAGTTATTAAAATGCAGTACTGCAAGCAAAATACAATTAATTAAATTTACCTTTATACAGTGAGCACGTAAAGGTTGGAATAAATTCATTTTTTCGAGAATGGACGATTTTGGAAAAAAATCCCGAAACAGGTCAATTTTTATTTTTAAATTTCGACTTTTTGGCATATATATCATACTAGTGACGTCACCCATCTGGGCGTGATGGCGTCATCTACGATTTTTTTAAATGAGAATAGGGGTCTTGTGATAGCTGATTTGAAAGGTAATTCAATTCTCTATTCAGTAATGTAAACATTAACATAATTGTTTATACAGGTTGCACAAAAAAAAAATTTTTGGATTAAATTTATTGACATAAAAAGAAGAATGTGTGTAATTTATTTAATTCAAAATACATTTTACTCCTATCAGAAAACAGGAAATAATGTTTATTTGACAAATAAATATTGTCTTTTGCTTAAATTCAGTATTAAAGCAGCCACCCACCTTCCTCTTGACAGTTTGAACATTTAATTTAAGCGAAAAGCAATGATTATTTTTCAAATAAACATTTTTTTTCTGTTTTCTGAGAGCAGTAGAATGTATTTGAATTAAATAAATTACTTGTATTCTTCTTTTTATGTCAGTAAATTTAATCTAAAAAAAAATTTTTTTGGACACCCTGTATAAATAATTATGTTAATGGTTATATTACTGAATAGAGAATTGAATTACCTTTCAAGTAAGCTATCACACGAAGCCTATTCCTATTTAAAAAAATCATCGATGACGTCATCACGCTCAGATGGGTGACGTCACTAGTATGATATATATGCCAAAAAGTCGCAATTTAAAAATAAAAATTGACCTGTTTCGGGATTTTTTTCCAAAATCGTCCATTCTCAAGAAAATGAATTTATTCCAACCTTTACGTGCTCACTATATAATAATTGCATATCATATCAATATTGTGGAGCAATATATAATTTTTCTGCTTCAATGACAGAAGGTATGAAATATACGTCAATTTGACAATTTCAATTGACAATATGAATTATTTAAGATAGTTGCAATATTTCTCCGCGACTCGCGCACGGTCGTTTCTCGTTTCCCTTCCAAGCACTTGCAGACCACGAATATGGAGATGGTGGTCCAACTCTGAATCAAATATAAACAAAACCTGCCTTGATCTTTTTTATCTTCTAAAATTAATATAGAATTTTTGCCCTCGTGACACTTTGATATAATTTCACTCGCCTTTGGCTCGTGAAATTAAAATTGTCAAAGTGTCACTCGGGAAAAATTCAATAATTTTAGAGCTCTTGTGCAATTACTACTAAGAACACACTTGCGGAATTATAAGTTTTAAAATATTATGGCAAACGTTAAAGACGGTGTGGGGTGCATTTGCAATTCACAGCCACTTTTCAAAAAAAAAACACGCAAACGCAATGAGTTTTAAATGCTGTATTGGGTGGAGTGCGTTTAAAATTGAATTTATTAATGCGAATAAAAAAATGGACAAAAATAAAAGAAATTTAAAAGATAGGTCAGAAAAAGTAGGTCTGGGGTGCAGCTGCATCCCGCACCGCCTTACGAGGGTTAAACTCCTTTGTTGTAATATGTGTTTACTATTAATATTGTCACCAACACGATTATACCCAATTAATTAATTTCTTAAAAACAGTAGTGCATATTGCCATGAACAAAACCAAATGCAATACATTATGGATAGTATACGTGCCCAAAGTGAAGAAAGAAGAAGAATTAGAAGAAGAATGCAATGTCCAAAAATTCTCTGACATTTATTTTTTATATTTATTTGAAGTCATTTTAACTAATAAAACATTTACAATGGCACATGTATACCAATTTTATGAAGAATCTCAACATACGGAAACTGTTATAGTCCACTCTTACAAGTAAGGTATTTTTTTCATGATTATGACGCATTTTAAACTATTTAAAGGGTTGTTTAATCATAAATATACAGTAATACTTCTCCGTAACGGACACCAACTAGTGGAGTCAGTGAAGGTGGATATGAGTTATTACCTCAGATTTCGTTGAACCTCCATCGATTTTCATAAAAATTGGTGAGTGGTTAAAGAATACCTCAAGGAACAAAGGTGACATAGTGCCAACTTGCGCTTTTTGCATTTTAGGGGTGAAATACACCCCTCTTTAAAAATTATTTTTTAGATTTCTGAAAGTGCAGTCACTGTAAGTTTCCACTTCCTATTTCGTTGAACCTTCATCAATTTTCATGAAAATCGGTAAGTAGTTAGAGGATACCTCAAGCAATAAAAGTTATATACCATCAATTTGCGCTTTTGCATTTTAGTGGTGCAATACACCCCTACTTTTTAAATTGTAAAAAATGCAGATTTCCGCATTATGGCGCAAGTTATCTCGTTTAATTAAGAAAAATAATTATTTTTTTTTATATTTATGTACATGAATTAAATTTTTTTTTAATTTTTCAAACGTTATAGCAACCAAAAATCCGATAAATAACAAGTCGAAAATCACGAAAACCTTATTCTTCTATATTTCTGAAAGTGTAGTCACTGAATGTTTTCACCCACGATTTCTTTGAACCTTCATCGATTTTCATGAAAATTGTTGATTAGTTAGAGGATACCTCAAAAAACAAAAGTGACATGGCACCAAGTTGCGCTTTCTGCATTTTAAGGGTGAAATCCACCTTTTTTTTTAATGATAAAAATGCAGATTTCAGCATTCTGGCTCAAGCAATCTCGTTTAATTAAGTAAAATAAATAGATTTTTACATTTATGTGCATGATTTATAATT
Organism: Diabrotica virgifera virgifera; assembly: GCF_917563875.1. NCBI lineage: Eukaryota > Metazoa > Arthropoda > Insecta > Coleoptera > Chrysomelidae > Diabrotica > Diabrotica virgifera. The sequence continues at coordinate 76,542,514 of NC_065451.1, forward strand.
TTTATTAATTTTTCAAACCTTATAGCAACCAAAAATCAGAAAATTAGCAAATCGACAATCACGAAAAAAATTATTCTTTTATATTCCCAAAAAGACAGTCACTGAAGGTTTTCACCCCTGATTTCGTTGAACCTTCATCAATTTTCATGAAAATTGGTAAGTAGTTAGAGGATACCTCAAGGAACAAAAACGATGTGGTACCAACTTGCGCTTTTATCCTGGGGGTGCATGTTACCCCTTCTCATGGGTGAACACTATTTTATTAAAAATAACCCCATAATTAGATAGAGGAGTAAATTCTAAACAAACTTTCTTTTATCAAGTTTATAAATTTTTTATTTAAATAATATTTCATAATTTAATAAAATATTATTGGTACAGTAAAACCTGACAATAACGGCCACTAAAAATAGAAAACAATTGGCCTTTATAGAAATGTGGCCGCTAATGCTAGGTTTCATTTTCCACAAATACATAAAATATAATTGAAAATTTATTTATTTTAGTAATTAAAGCAAATCTAATTTAATATAATTCTACAAACAAACGGAACATACTAAAACTAAATTCAATTTACTACAATATAAAACAATATCTATACGAAAAAACAACTAAAAGAAAAACAGAATTTTTGTTTATTTTACATTTTTTTAGATAAACGAAACATACTAAAACTAATTTAATTTAGGTAATATATAATATAAAACAACATACTGTAGCTACTAGTATCGTCGTGCTTTCATGCTATATTCGACAAAACCAACTTGGTACGGCCTTTAATTATATATCGCAAATCACTTTGGCTGATTTTGTCTGCATATATATTATGTTTGAGGAATCCCTTTTTTTGTGAGACTGGATATAGGACATTTCTCAAGTATGAAGTCACATTCATGGTATATCGTTGCTATACAGGGATAATAATCTGTGCAATGTTATGGTACAGGCTACGTTAAATATGAAGTAAATGTGGAAGATATACACTGGTTATTCATTTCAATTTAATTTGATTGTTTTTTAATCGTTTAAAATATTTAAAATAATTAAAGACATAAAGTTAGGGATTTCAAAAATAAATTCAGTTCTCACTGGCAGGGTGGGAAATAATAAAGTGCCATACAATAGCATTTCATTACAATGCTCATTGCAGACATTACAGGCTGCTCCGTTTGAGAAAACTCATACTCTCAAACTTTGAGAAAACACTCATTCAGTTTCGACCAACCCTGTATTAGCTAAAATTAAACGTTTTGCTAGATTAATAATTTTTAACAATAATAGACTATATTAAAAATCACTTGAACATAAATTGATTTTTTGATGTCAAATCACTACAATTATTATACAGGGGGTAAATATTGCTATGAAATTTGAAAAAAAAAACGTAATTATCTTTTAAACTACTTCGTATAACATCACAAAACCTGATATTTTAAGAAATAAAACATAGAGGAGAATGTAAAAATGTAAAAATATACAGGGTGTTCCATTAAACAAAAGATAATTTTGTTTCACCCTGTCAATATGGGTGGCCCTGTATATTTGGAAATGTATTTAAATTCTGATATTATCTATACCCCAGTCTCACCTAAATAAACTTTTTTCGTATCTCCTACAACAAAGCACTAATTGGACTTCCCACAACCTGTATACATACAAAATCTCCGCTATAAAATTTTTTCAAAGAAAATGTTATTGTTTTTTTCTAAAATAACTCCGTTAATTTTTGAAATAAGAAATTTATCCAAAAACCATTACAAAGCTAAGTAAAAGGTCTATAACACTGTATTAAAAATAATTTTTTAAATCCTTTATTTTTTTTTAAATACAAGGTGAAAGGTCCCCGCTTACATGGTTCTCGCAGTAAAATTTAGGTTTTAAATGTTTCTATCTCGGTTGTTTTTTGTCGTAAAAAAATATTAAAAAAAGAAAAAGCTTAAATAAAGTTAAAACTAAAATTTTGTTTTCTACCATTTTTTAAGTATATCGAGTATTTTTGGAGTTATTATCAAAAGAAAATGAAATTCACGAAAATTTGAAAAGTTCCAATTTTTTTAATCGTATTTTTTTTTCAAAAATATGCATTCTAAACCGGTCAAAATTGTTGAAGTTATTACTCATGTTAAAATAAATAAAGTTTTTAATGGGTTACTATAAATTTTAATTTTTGTGGAAATGACGTATGTTTCATTTTTCATTCTTCCCTAAAAAATCTGAAAGGGTCCTCTTATTTCCATCATAACTTGCTTAATTTTGATGCTATCGACTTCTTATATAGCTTTTTGATAGTTACCTTTAAGTACTTTATTAAAATGTTTAGTGTCTCTATTTAACAAAGTGCATCGTTTTCATGTTATTTAAGCTTGAATACTAAGATTTGAGTACTCGCGGAAAAAAATATAAATTCAATTGCATATAACTCACTTTTTATATGTAATAAAGGATTTTTCGGATAAGGAGCTCATTTATTTTTATATTATCTTCGATTTTGGTAATAACAACTTTTTTGAAGAAACTTATGGTTTTTGAGTTATTTATGAAAAACTGCTTTAAAACATGGATTTTTTCAGGAAAAATCAAAACTTTTGATCTTTAATAACTCAAAAACTATTGATTTATTGGAATAACTTTATATAAAAAATTTTAATTATAATTTGTCTCTCTATCGATTATTGGTATTATTTTTAATAAAATAATTTCCACCCCCGAGAAGGGGTGGCATCCCCCCCAGGGTAAAAAGCGCAAGTTGGCACCATATCACCTTTGTTTCTTGAGGTATCCTCTACATACTTACCAATTTTCATGAAAATCGATGGAGGTTCAACGAAATCGGAGGTGAAAACCTTCATTGACTCCACTAAACGGGGAAAAATAAGACTTGTGTAGAGTTATCGCTTAATCAATGAAAATAAAAAAGAGGTTTCGATTTGCTTGATCTTTAATTATTTATTTTCGTATTCGCATAAGCATACAGAATACGATGGGCGGGTCAAGTGCTAAAATCAAATGACGAAAGACTTCTAAACGCCACATTCTGGGAAAGGCCCGATGGAAAAAGGTCAGTTGGTCGCCCGAGAAAGAGATGGAAGGACGCAGTAGCCAGCGATCTACGCAAAATGGGAGTACAGCAATGGGAAATAGCTGCTCAGGACCGACAACAATGGAGGGAAATAGTAAACGCGGCCAAGACTCATATAGAGTTGTATAGTCAAATGATGATGATGATGATGATAAGTAGAGAGCGGAATATATGCAACACAACATTACCAAAATATGCGCATATATATGCATTACTTTTACTACAAATATGCAGGTATTTTTTCTAAATTTGTCTAAATATGCAAATGCATATTAAAAATACTCAAAAATAAAACAATATATTAAGTCGTAAGATCTTCAGAAAAGTTGCCTTCAAAAATACGTACAACTTTCCTCAAACAATCGAAGCCCTCATTGTTTTCTAAAACATTTTTTAATTTATTTCTAATTGTAATCCCTCTATTTCCGGGAATTTTTTGACAATGAGCAGAAAAATTGTTAACAAGATTAACCGAATCACTTAATTGTAAATTCCTTTGTTCTAATGACTTTATTAGATCTGGTAAAAAACTAAAATTAACTTTTATGAACATAAGTTCTTTAGCAATTTGTACGTTACTTAAAGAACAAAGTACGTTACTTAAGCTGAAGAACAAAAGCGGAATTGTCTACAATTTGATGGATTTTTGTATTTTGATGCTTCTCTCTATGTCCGTCTTTATAGAAGTAAAAGCGAATTTGTCGAATAAAAACACTTTTTCCAGAAAAATTTCTTTTGTGGGACATGATGCTTTTGTTTGTCAGTTCCTCATTTAAAAAATGAAATGTAAAAATGAATGTATCTTACGATTTTGGAACAGGCCTTGCAAAATACTTTGTCTCCACTTAGCTTTAACTCGGGAAAACACTTTATCCAAGCACTTTTTTGAATGGTAGACATATTTAAATTTAATATATACCAATCACTTCAAAAACACTAAATACGATACAACGTTTACTTTAAACAACTGTTGGCCGGAAACTGACAAAATAATTATTAGACCCTTAAAAGCAGGTAGGTGCCTACGACTTGCTACGCTAATACAATAATATTTTTCTGGGAATACCCATAATTGTTAAATTCAGGTAGTAATGGGAAAGTCCAGATGAGCGATAGATAGATAAATAACGAGGTCGTTCATATCGAAGTTATAAAATTCCAACTAAGAGAGGAAAATTTTAAACTTTTATATAATTTATTTTTAAAATATGCAAAATAAATCGTGTTTAGCTTAAATATGCAATATATGCATCTATATGCACTTTGCATATATTCCGCTCTCTAATGATAAGCGTATACACAAATAAAACAAATAAAATACACAATTCGAATGCGTCTAATTTGTTTAGCATTGTGGTTTTTAACATCCACATTTTGATTGTTAATGTAGTCAAATGTTTTTCAATAATCAATTAAACATATATATATATATATATATATATATATATATATATATATATATATATATATATATATATATATAAATCTACATTCATGTATTTTCATCGTTGTGACAATGTTATCACATTTAAGCCAAAAAGAACTTTTCACTTCTTGTAAATTCGTGTATGAATGATTCTGAGAAAAGTGTAAGGAGGTTAGACATCAATATTGATATTAATTTGATAGTTGTGAGGAATAGAGTTTTTTTGGTAGTGTTACGAATGTTGATTTTAGCCATCTTAGGTATCTTACGTACTACGCTCTGCTACCAAGGCTTACAACTAAAGCAGTGGCGACTAGTGACTTTTTCTAAAGTGTTACCAAAACCACATGTAAAAAATCTTAATAAAAAAAATTATCTTGAACCTCCCAAATATAAGTTTTTGTTTACTTTATTGGCAAAAATGTTAATAACAGAATCGTTTAAAGAGGGTTTTGTCATTAATCCATTTAAAAAGGGATTCTCAATGGAAATTAAAGAAAATGACGACATTCGATCTTGCAATGGGGTATTTATTTGGCATGTTTTAAACCACCTCATTGTTGAAAAACTTCTTTCAACGGATACACTTGTAGCCGGGATTATTAAAAATAGGTTTGCCAATTTAAAAGCTTCCTGAAATGGATTATTAAGTCCTGAAGACTTTAATATTGATACAATTCTTGTACATTTTTTAAATATAATCTGGAATATTAATTCTGTTTTTAACTTTACTGTGTCAAATTTTTGTCCATATAACTTTACAAATAATTGATGAGAGGCCCTATTTGGGAACTTTTTGTATAATTTTTAAAATTGTCAAAATCATAAATAGTGCCAAACACTCTAGTTGCTTTAAATTATAAAACCTATTTTTAAGTTGAATAATCATAGTGTCATATGGTCGCCAAAAAGAAAGCGAAAGTAGCAGTAGCAAAAGCTAAAGCAGAAGCTTATTCAAACCTATACGATCAACTTGATACCAGGGAAGGCGAAACGAAGATATATAAAATAGCCAAACAGAGAGCAAAGAAAGCAAAAGATTTTAATCAGATTAGATGTATCCGAGATGAAAATAATAAAATACTAGTTCACGAAAGGGATGTCAAAAAGAGATGGAGAAAGTACTTTGACAGCTTATTAAATGAAGAATTTGACAGACAGCCTGTAGAGTCAACGGAGACAGTAGCAGCAATGGTCACCAAAATAACCAACGAGGAAGTGGCTCAAGCGCTTCAAAAAATAAAGAAAGGAAAAGCGGTAGGACCAGATGATATTCCTGGGGAAGTATGGAGAGCATTGGGAGAGACAGGAACAAGGTGGCTAGCAGGTCTATTTAATAGAATTATGGAAGTTGGACAAATGCCAGACGAATGGAGAAGCAGTATACTGGTACCTGTTTACAAAAACAAGAGAGATATACAACAATGTACAAACTACAGGGCTATAAAACTGCTTAGCCACACCATGAAAATATGGGAAAGAGTAATTGATAGACGGATACGTGAAGAAACCGAAATATCCGAGAATCAATTTGGCTTTATGCAGGGTAGATCAACAACAGATGCAATTTTCATTATAAGGCAGTTGATGGAAAAATACAGGAGTAAAGAAACAAACGCTCATATGGTATTCATTGATCTTGAGAAAGCATATGATAGAGTTCCTCGAGAGATTCTGTGGTGGGCACTCAATAAGAAAGGAGTCCCTGGTGAATATGTAAAGATTGTGAGGGATATGTATGAGGGAGTAACGACTAGTGTTAGGACAGGTGTGGGAGAGACTGATAAATTTCATGTGAAAGTAGGATTGCATCAAGGTTCTGTGCTTAGTCCGTATTTATTCTCATTAGTTTTGGACCAGATAACAGCGAAAATACAGGGTAACATTCCATGGTGCTTAATGTATGCTGATGATGTCGTGTTAGTAGGAAATAGTGAAAGAGACTTAGAACAAAAACTGGAACAGTGGAGACAAGCTCTGGAGGAAAAAGGTTTAAAACTTAGTAGGACAAAAACATAGTATTTGAAATGTTCATTTAAAGATGGAGCTACTACAAATAAAATGGTATCTTTGGATGGTGAAATGATTGTAAAAAGCAATAGTTTTAAGTACCTAGGATCGGTATTACAGAGTAATGGAGAAATAGATGGAGATGCATGCAGTAGAATTAGGGCTGGATGGATGAAGTGGAAAGAAGCGAGTGGTGTGTTGTGTGACAGAAAAATTCCAATGAAGCTGAAGGGAAAATTCTATAAAACAGCCATAAGACCAGCTATGATGTACGGAACTGAATGTTGGGCAGTGAAAAAGAAAGAGGAACAGCGAATGCATGTGGCGGAAATGAGAATGCTTAGATGGATGAGTGGAGTGACAAAGAAGGATAAAATTAGAAATGAGTATATTAGGGGAAGTCTAGGTGTGGCACCAATTGATGCCAAAATTAGAGAGCATAGGTTAAGATGGTTTGGTCATGTTCAACGTCGAGACGTTAACCACCCAATACGAAGAATAGCTGAAGTGCAGATTCCTGGAAGGAGTAGGAGAGGAAGACCAAAGAAGAGCTGGGGGGAGACGATAAGGCAGGACATGTTGGTAAAGGGGATTAACATTGATATGGCCCAAGATAGAATTGTGTGGAGAAATGCAATTAGGGAAGCCGACCCCGCATAGGGATAAGGCAAAGAGAATGATGATGATGAATCATAGTGTCAAAAATTCCAAAAAAAGACGACACTCATCCATGTTTAATTGCACGCACACTGTTAGGTACGGTTACTCGAGTAGTTACCAATACAAAAAGTGGTAACTAAGCACTAAATCATAGCACCATATCGCGCCCACGTCTTCACCTTTCAAAATTTTCAGACAGGAGCCGTCTCAGAGCGATAGCCGATGGACCATTATGCGTATGTATTCACATTTGAAAGTGGTAACAACTTCAACGTAGTAACCTCGACCTGCAGTCGAGTCGCATAAACTCGCCAATATTTTCGTGCGTCTAGTTGGCTTTTTACTGAATTTCTATTAACACTCATATTTCTATTAAAAAAAATGGAATTATTTCACAGTAGTCAGATTAATATATTTATTTGCAAGTGTTTTAACTGTTACCAACGGTAACAGTGGTTGCATGGACGCTTTGCTAGTGACCTAAAGGTTGATAGGCTTAGGACTAAGTAAGTAAGTAAGGTATCTTACGTGTGTCATATTATATCTATCTTATTGAATAGTGTTGTTATTAAGGCTAGGCTTTTATTTTCTGTCTGCAATTAATTCAACTAGTTCGTCATTGGTTCTGGTCCGTTTTGTTCTATGGATGTGAAACTTGGACAACAAAAGTGCAGAATCTCAACAAATTAGAAGCGTTCGAGTTGTGGTGTTACCGTCGTATGCTCAGAATCCCATGGAAAGCACATATATCCAACGATTGTGTGTTGGAGACCATGCACAAAGAGCGAGAATTGATCAACGTCATAAAAATGAGAAAGGTTCATTACTTCGGTCATATAATGAGAGAACCTAAATATTGCTTACTTCGGTTGAACATTCAGAGCAAAATCGAATGAAAACGCTGGGCTGGAAGAAAACAATTGTCCTGGCTGCATAACATTAGACAATGGACAGGGCGAACGGTCAAGGAATTGTTTCATATAGCTGCCAACCAAGAAGCATTGCATCAGCTTGTTAATACGGCAATAGCCAACGCTTGAAAACAAGGACGGAACACGAAGAAGAGAGTTCGTCATTGATATTTCTGGAGTTATTTCATTTATTCGATCATGTGTGGCTGGAGTCTGGAAGCTGTGGAGACTAAAATTATTCAAGAACAAGCAGGATTCAGACCCGGTAAGTGCTGCTGCAGTCAAATTCTTAATCTCGCCCAACATATAGAAGATGGTTTTGAACGGAAAGAAATAACAGGAGTAGCGTTCATAGACCTAACTGCCGCCAATGATACAGTTAACCATTAACGGCTACTCGCAAAACTCTACGAAATTACAAAGGATTTTGACTAACAAGGTTAGTGAAATGTCTCCTCCAGAATAGATGCTTCTACGTAACGCTCCAGTCCAAGAACAGTCGGTGGAAGGACCAAAAAATAGGCTCCCACAGGGAAGTATCCTCGCACCGATTCTATACAACATATACAATACACAAACGACTAACACATACACCAACAAACAAGGCAATTTATTTACGCTGATGATACAGGTTTGGTAGCTCAGGGAAGAACCTTCAATGAAGTCGAAGTGAAACTGACAAATGCCCTGGGAGACTTAGCTCTATACTACAATGAAAACCATCTGAAACTCAATCCCACAAAAACCCAGGTATATGCTTTCCAACTTAGAAACAACATGCCCGAAGGCCGCTGGAGGTGGAATGGCGTGGTCAGATGCTGAAACCCAACGAGACGCCAAAATACCTCGGCGTACGTCTGGATAGAACTCTGTCTTACCGATACCACTGTCAAGATGTCAAGAAGAAAGTAAGTGCCAGAAATAATATCATCCGCAAGCTAACTAATACAAAATGAGGAGCAGAACCACACACTCTCCGCACTTCTGCCTTATCATTATGTTTTTCGGCCGCGGAGTTTGGAGTACCAGTATGGGCAAACTCTGCTCACGGAAATATTGTTGACCTGGCTCTAAATAAAACGGTTCGTATAATATCGGGTTGCCTGAAACCGACACCCATCGAAGAGGTATACCACATAGCTGGGACTGCTCCACCATATATCAGGAGGAAAGTCACGTCAGAGGTAGAACGAAAAAAGCAGGAAACGGACCGAAGACACCCCTTATATTACCACCAAACTCAGCCAAGTAGATTAAGATCTCGGAAAAGCTTTTTGAAAACATCAAGATCCATCCCCGAAGCTTCAGAGACGCGCCGAATACACTTGTGGCAAGCGTCAGCTACCGCAAGACATTTTCCTCCCTCAGAGGAAATGGCTGCTGTGCACAATTTACCGTATCTGACTTGAAAAGCGCTAAATAGACTAAGAACCTGCGTTTCACGTTGTGCTAGTAACCTGAAAAAATGGGGATAGCAGGAGGACGATATCTACGACTGCGGCGCGGTTCAGACCAGCCGGCATCTACTGTCATGCACAGAAGAAGATTTAATCTTAGCAAATGACAGGGCCACCTATGTGGCCAACCATTGGAAATATAGAATTTAAAGTTGTTGGTGCTCCGGACACGGAAAGTAAGTAAGTATGTGTGACTGGTGAAGAACAAGGCCTGTCGTCATCAAAAAGTCTCTGAATGTATTCTTTCAATCTCTCCAATTTGTCTACTGAACCTGTAATTATTCTGAGTCACTTTCTGTTTCTACCTGTCATTTCTCTCACTTTTTATGGACATTAAATTTTCTAAAGTTGTTTAATTTCTAGGCAGTTTGATCACATCCAGTTATCTTTAGCTTCTCTATAGTTCTTTTAATGATTTTATTGATTCGAGTGTATTCCATTGGATTTTTTTATGTTTTTTTCTTACGTACATGAGATGGCATGATCTCATATGAAATATTTCAAATAAAATTACGTTTTTCAGAACATACAATGAAATATCGAACAAAATCCACAGAGCTGCCGTTATTATCCAAAGCTTCTTCAAAGGTATAGTAGTTAGAGCCCAGATAAGGAGAATGAACGCAGCTGCTACTGTGATCCAACGATATTGTAGAGGTTGGCTTCTAAGATATCATCTACCGGACATTATGGCAAAAGTATATGAGAGAATGTGCATTAAGCAGTATAATACTGCTGCTATTAAGATACAGGCCAGATGGAGAGGATACTTAGTAAGTTCACGTATTAGTTGATTTATAATTACCTGTTTATCTTTGGTGAACTTCTTTAGATGATCTCCCTATTACTGATAGTTGATTATCACTACAGCATATTCATCTATGTCTTGTATAACTTAATCGCTAATGTGTATTGGACCATGCTGGTACAATATCTCCCACTGTGCCTTTTAGTATCGCGACGCGTTACGGAGTATTCGCGGTATGCAAGTACTTGGAGGGGACACGAGAAACGATCGTGCGCAAATATTGTCTTAGTTGTTTTACTAACCTAACCTAACTTTTAAATTCGTAATTATAACCTATTTTTAAGAAAAATTATTTTAAAGATGATGTTTAAAAGATATCTTAAATTTGGTATTTTAAAGATATCTTAATTTTGGCGATTGTGACGATAATATAATTTTATCGTCTAGAGTACGCCAATGAATTAAGTTAAACACATTTTTGTACTGTTTCGAACGATATAAAAATCGGACCGAAAAGCCTAGTTGATTATTATTCTTGGAGCGTTGATCGAAGAATAATAGACAACAGTGAGGTACAAGAGGTGAGTTTATGTAGGTAGTATTTCCCGACCAATTTCCGCTGTCGTTTTGGCGAGCTGAGCATATCCGACAGTTTTCTTCTTACCTATCCTTTTACCTATCCTTATATGAGCGATGATCGTATATCCTTTATATGTCTTTTCAATCCGGCGAGGTGAGCGGAATCTCCTTTCTCCCCTTTCCTTATACATTCATGTCGTATTAAAAAAAGCAATTCGTATTTCGCGCGATCGTCAAAATAATTCATTCATGTACAAAAATACCGTCACATCGGCCCGAACAGTAAGCTCGATGCGTAGAAATTATAAATATATTTTATTAACGAACTTAATGAGTAATTAAGGCTAATTATCTTATCTTCTGTTTATTTTGATTCCAAATAAAAATGTTTTAAAAAGCAAACTCTTTTTCTTCGACTGATAGTTACCTGGAGCAACAACAACGCAACGACCTCGTTACATTGGCGCCCGAGCATATATTTTAAAAGGGTTTAAGACATTTAAACGGATTGTACGAATTTATATTAAAATATGGCGGAATCAGACGGCACGGTGGGTTTAGAAATAGCGGATGAGACGGTAGGCTGGGTTTTTAAATTAAAGAAATAATAGTTAATCAACGTTTTGGCAGAATTTAACTTAGATACAACAGGTAAATTAGACGATCTTCGATCAAGAATGGTCTTACACTTACGCTCAAAAAGACCGGCACAGTTACCAATATCGAAACTGAGGATCCTAAAACAGACAACACACAAACGGAAAATGAAATAATGGACACAGTTAGAAAATGGGGCTTACATTTTGACGGATCCAAAGACCCCACAGAATTTTCGGAGAGGCTATACGAACTTAAAAGCTGTTACCGGATTCGAGACGATGCTTTATTGAAAGCACTACCAGAAGAATTTAAGGGAAAAGCGATACTATGGTTCCGAAACAACGTCGACTCCTGGGAAAACTGGAACAATTTCACGAAGGGCGTTACGAAGAGCAAACTGGTTAGACGATTTGGAAGACCAAATCAGAACGAGAACGCCGAAAACAAACGAACGGTTTAAAGATTTTCTATTAGAGCTTCAAACGCTAATCAGGCAAAATGGACAAAACACAACAATTAAAAAGAATTTACAAAAACATGCACCCAAATTACAAATTATACATCAAGGACAAAGATGTCACGTCCATCAAAGACCTTATACGCCAGACTGAAGAATACGAAACGATTCAAAGTAACATAAGAAAAATAAAGGTAGACAACACTTCACAAAGAAGAAGCTCCCGTTTTAATAGAATGTCCCAGGAAATATCAACAAACAAACTATTCAACTTCGATAGACGAACATGCTGCTGGAATTGTGGAAGAAAGGGCCGCAATCGTGATATAGTCTGTTCGCTAAACTCAGACGCAACTTTCTAGATATTTTAGTCGGTAATTTTGCCAATTTTAGTAAAATTGGCAAAAAGTAATTACTAAATAGTTAATAATCACCAAATAGTTAGTAATTTTGTCAATTTTTGCAAAATTGCCAAAAAACAAAAAAATTATCGACTAAAATATCTAGCCAGTTGCGTCTGAGTTTAGCGAACCGACTATACATGCTATTCAACGCCGATACTTTTCTGCAGTAGATGCGGAACATTGAATATCTCACACAATGATTGCAGTTGCCCAAATCCGGGAAACGACACAAGGGTCGCGACACCCAGAGGCACCTCGAACCCAAACCAGAATTAAGGTCCTCTGTTACATCTTGCCGTAATCAAACAACCAATTTCGACAACAGACTGCATTGTTCACTGCCGTTCACAAACGGAGAAACGTTTCAAGCACTGTTAGATACTGGATCACAGAAATCTTTCATCGGGGAAACAGCTCGAAAGACACTGTTAGAAGATAACATAACCGAAGAAGAGAAAAGAACAGATATTAGGCTTGCAGATGGTAGCACTCAAGAAATAAGGCACAGCTATCATACTATATGCCTAATCAATGATGAATGGCGTCAAATTAAGTTTTATTACATGCCAAATCTCTCCTCACAAGCGATACTAGACATCGATGACATACGGAAATGTGGATTCTGCATGGATTTTTCGAAAAACTTCAACGACAGTAAAGACATTACAGACGTCAACACCGAATTTGCAACACAAGTCGATGAATTGGTTCCCGCAATACAGGAACGAGATACTAATGACTTCACAGAAAGTAGTTACAACGACGGCGTCGCAAAAAGCCAATTCAACATTAAACCCACTTTAACGCAAGAACAACAAAACAAATTGGAACATTTCTTACAAACAAAAGTGACCAGATTTGGTAAGATCGCAGGAGTACCCTCATTAATCAAACACACGATTAAACTGACACACAACACTCCAATAAAACAAAGATACAGACCGAGAAACCCCGCCCTGCAACAGATCATAAACGACGAGATAGACACCATGTTGAAAGAAGGAGTAATAGAAGAGTCTAACAGGAGTCCTACAGCTCACCAATTGTCTTAGTAAAGAAGAAAAATGGACGCATCAACGAAATTTCCGAAAAAGACGCCTATCCACTTCCGTACATCAATCACATATTGGACAAATTAAAAGCAACAACAACGCAACGACCTCGTTACACGTTTTAAAGATATCTTTTAAAAGTCTCAAGGCATTAAGACCATCATCATCATAGTCATTAACATCTTAGTAGATGTGTTGTGGTTCATAATTGGGCTTCAGCAGCTCGGACAGTTTGATTGATAATATTTCTCCACTGGTCGCGGTCATCAGTTACATGTATTGCCTCAGTATACTGTTTGTTGAGAAGCTTTTTAGTAATGTCCGCCCATCGCTGTGGAGATCTTCCGCGTTGGCGTTGAGTCTGAGGCCTTCCTTGGACCACCAACCGCTCCATTTTGTGATCACTCCGATGGATATGACCAAAGAACTTTAAAATTCTAGAGTAAACGGTACTGGAGAGACGCTGATCCGGTTTAATTTCATCCAGAACCGAGACATTTGTACGGCGAGCCGTCCATGGAATTCGAAGCAGGCGTCTCCATGTCCACATTTCAAAGGCGTCTATACGTCGTCTATCTGATTCTTTGACTGTCCATGTCTCGCATGCATAGTAAAATATGGAAAAGACCAGAGTTGAAACGAGTCTCTTTTTGTTTGTCATAGTAATGTGACGATCACGCCAGACCCCGTTTAGTGCACTCATTGCTGCTCTTGCTAGTTGAATGCGTCTTCTAATTTCGGGTTCACAACTGCCTGTGTTGTTAACTAGAGCTCCAAGATATATCATAGATGAGACTACCTCGCATCCCGCAATAGTTTGGGTTTCAGGAAACTGTTGTTGGCGATCAATAACCATGATTTTGGTTTTGTTGTAGTTAACCATGAGTCCAAATTTAGCACTTTCTTCCTCGAGTTTTTTTAATAATTCAATAATTTCTTCTGGAGTAGAGGCTAGAAGTGTAGTGTCGTCTGCGAAACGCACGTTAGATATCTTAACACCACCTAGGTTTACTCCTCCCTCCCAACCATCCAAGACTCTGCGCATTATGAACTCCGAATAGATGTTAAATAATAAGGGAGATAAAACGCATCCTTGGCGTACTCCCTTCTCCAAAGTGCATTTGTCAGACAGGTATCCGTCCATTCGAATATATGCCAGGTTATCTTGGTACAGTTTGCTAATAAGGTGAGTCAAGTGTTTAGGTACACCCATTGTCGTCAATATGTTCCATAGTTTGTCCCATCTAACATTATCAAAGGCCTTTGTATAATCGACGAAACATATAAATATCGGGATCTGGTATTCTCTGGCTTTTTCTGTGATGTTTCTTACATTAAGGATTTGTTCTCTAGTACCTCTGCCCTTTACAAATCCAGCCTGCTCAGGTGCTATTTGCCAACTTATGAAGTTTTCTAGACGCCGTTGCAGTATGTAGAGGATCACCTTACTGGCGTGTGATATTAGAGCTAATAGCCTGTAGTTGTTACAATTATTTGTTGAACCTTTCTTATGAAGAGGTATGATTATGGTCTTTCTCCAATCCTCAGGCCAAACGCCTGTGTGCCATATTTCATTACACAATCGATGTAATATTTTCACTCCACATTCCGGAAGATGCTTCAAGACGTCTGCAGTAATGAGATCATATCCTGCTGCTTTGTTTAACTTAAGTCTTTTTAAAGCGAATTCCACTTCGGAAAAAAGTATGTCAGGTTCAGATTCAAAACTAGTGTGGTGTGTCTCTGTTGAAGGAGAATGGAAAGTGGAGGTCTGGCAGTCAGGTTCAAACGGGGTGTCCGCCGGCATCTGGTCCGTATTGGCGTATAAAGACTTACAATACGCCCTCCAAACATCAATAACCTTGTCCAAATCCGTCTGTACATTACCTTCATCATCTTTGATAGACCAAGATTTCTGTTTGAATTTACGTGTGAGTAGTCTGACTTTATCAAAGAGTTCTTTGGTGTTATTTGTGTCGGCATGTAGTTGAATTTCTCTGCAGATTTTCTTTATATGCTTGTTTTTGTCTCGTCTACAAGCAGCCTGAATAGCTCTAGATAGCTGTCGGTACTGGGAATTCCTGAAAGGGTTCTCGATTCCAGCAATTTTAAGTTTTCTACGTTCTTCAACGAGGTCAAAAGTATCTGCAGACATCCACACTTTTTTTGGTCCGATTGAGACGGCATTAGACTGTGCTTCGCAGTCAGCCAAGGTCTGTATCAAGGTATTTTTAAAAGATAACCAAATCTTTTCGGAATCATGAGTGGCGATAGTTGGTAAAATATTTTCGAATCTTTCATTACATTGGCTTTTAAATTGTTGTGTATCTTTTATTTTTGATATCCTCTTGTTTCGGATCCTAGCACATGCCTTGAATTTTTGCTTTAGCGTTGCAAAAAGAAGTTGGTGGTCAGAGCCGCAGTCAGCGCTAGGTCGTGTTTTACATTGGCTAATAGATGTTTTCCAGCGATGTTTAATCATTATGTAATCGATTTGATTTCGGTGTCGTCCGCCAGGTGAGATCCAAGTGTACAATCTTCTGGGGTGGTGCTTATACATACAGTTCATTATTGTCAAGTCATTGTCAACGCAGAACTGGATAAGGCGGTCTCCCCTTGAATTACGTTCACCTATTCCATATCTACCCACAATATTTCGTATATGTTCGTCATCCATAGTAACACCGATTTTTGAGTTTAAATCACCCATGATGATAGCGATTTCTTTATTTGGGATATTTTGCAGATATGATTCCAGTTCGTTGAAAAAAGATTCAGTTGTATCATCATCAGCAGTTGAGGTAGGCGCATATACCTGAATCAAATGGACGATAGAGGGAGATCCATTTAGTTTTAAGGAAATTATACGATCACTGATAGCTTGATATCCCAGTATATAAGGAGAAAGAGATTTTGAAACCCAAAAGCCAACACCATTGATACTTTTGTTAGTGTTGCCGGAAAAGCACATGAAATGTCCCAAATTAGTTATGTAGTGCCCCTCGTTACGGAAGTGAAGTTCAGAGAGCCCGGCCACAGAGATATTGGTTCGTTCCAGTTCCTTTTCCAGAATAGCTTGTTTGCCCGGTTGTAAAAGGCCACGGACATTCCATGTAGCTATGTTGTATGGTTTGCGGTTATTAAGTTTTTGTTTTTTACCAGTAGCACATTTCGCATGTAAAGCCTGATGAGTCACGTCTACATGCCCGGTAACTGATTTCACACATTCCTCCCCGGACGAGAAGATGCGCCGGGTGCCATCCGGATCGCGAAGCTCATCATCCGAGGCCTCGCAGCTATTGCTCATATCATGAACTTTCGTGGGTGAAATAAAGGGGTGGTTTCCCGTTGCCTTCCCCTTTGGTTGGGAGTGCTAATAAGGAAATTTGTTTAAACAGGGTTAGTAGGAAAGGACAATGGTATCTACTGTTTGGACTTAGTAGATATACCAAGACTCGCGTTTGCAGGGTCGCATACCTGAAGTAGGACTATCACCTATTGGGTTTATAGACGAGTCTCTACCCGCTACCCTGAGGAAATTAGGAGTGTGTGAATGGGGAGAGGCGCAAGTTACGCAGTTTGTGTGTAGGGTGCGCGACATGTATATGCCACACGCCCCCCGCGCAAAAAGGACCTCTTCCACTCAAACACGGTCAAGAGGACTCATCCGACACTCGGGGTGTGGCTGAGATAGGTTCTTGGTAAATAAATGGGTATGGGACGAGATGGAATGTTGGGTAAGGACAGCGGTCAGCTGCTCCTGCGTTCGCCTCTTACGACCAGTAGGAGATACTGTGGGTGTATTCTTTTTAGCGGCCCGCATCCCACACGGGTCATTAAGACCATATTTGGTTGTAAATAAGATATCTTAAAGATGACCTGTGCTGTCCAGAGGGCGCCACATATGTCTTTCAGCGGTTCTTTAATACGTTCAATTTTTTTATCACCCACTCTATATAATACATACATACATAATCGGTTGCCTCTTTTACCATTAGGTGTCGAGGATTCCTCCTTTATATAATACTCTCTGCAAATTTACACCACTTCTTCCTATCTGCTGCTAAAACTTTTGCTTCTTGCCACGATGTTCCTCTTTTCTTGAGTATTTCGTTTACACTAGTGTTCCAGCTTTTCCTTGGTCTGCCCCTCGTGCTTTTACCCACTGCTTTGGCCTCCCATGTCATTTTTACTTGTCTCTCACCACTCATTCTTATCATGTGTCCAGCCCATTTTAACTTCTTTTCTTCAACTTTTTCGTTGAGCGATTTTACCTGTAATTCATGTCTTATATCTTCGTTTCTTCTTTTGTCTAATCTTCTTGCTCCCACCACTTTTCTTAAGTATCTCATTTCTGTAGCTTGTAATCTTTTTCTTTGTCTGTCATTAAGTACCCAGTTTTCTGCCCCATATATTGTAATTGGCATATATACAGTTTTATATACTGTCATTTTGGTTTTCCTCGATATTTCTTTTTCGTTTAGGAAATTTTTATAGAGTGAATAATAAGTTCTCGTTGCCAATTTTATTCTGTTTCCAATTTTATCTTCTTGTGTTCCTTTGTTGTTTAACATTATTCCCAAATACAAGAGGTCTACTTGCTCGATTTTTTGCCCTTCGATTTCAATATTTACAGTTGTTTCTTTGTTGGCTATTGTCATTACTTTAGTTTTCTCCATATTTATTATTAAGTTGTAGTTTTTTAGTTCTTCAGCGCAGATTCTAATGTTATCTGCGAGAGCCTTTTCAGTTCTTGCAACTAATACACTGTCATCAGCAAATGCACAGGCTTCAATTTTTATTTGTTGCAAATTTCTATACCCTATAGCGCATTTTTTAGTTTTTTTCCAACACTTTTTAATAACTTCATCCATTACGGAAATAAACAACAGTGGGCTCAGCACTCCACCTTGTCTAACCCCGTCGTTATTAGAAAATTCGCCGGAGATTAAGTTACTTGTCCTGACCTGGTTTTTTGTGTTGGCATACAAACTCTTTATTACACTTACAAGTTCTTCATCCACTTCCTTGTTTATCAGGCTTTGCCATATTCCTTCTCTATTGACCATGTCAAACGCCTTTTTCATATCTAAAAACGCCAGGTACAGTGTATCGTTTTTTAACAGTGTCTTTTCAGTAATTTGCTGTAGTGTGAATATATGATCTTGTACGCTGTGTGATGGTCTAAATCCACTTTGTATATCCGCCAGTCGAGGCTCAACTATTTCTCGTAGTTTCTTTTCTAGGATAATTTCGTAGATTTTCAACGCTGAGCATAGAAGTGATATACCCCTATAATTACTGCACTCTTTCGTGTCTCCCTTTTTGTGTATATTCAGTATTATTGAAATGTTCCAATCCTCTGGGATTTTTTTGTTTGTCCACGCTAAATTTATTAGGTCATGTAATTTTTGTTTACCCTGTTCTCCAAGATATTTCAATAATTCAGCATCTATTCCGTCGATCCCTGCTGCTTTACCAACTTTTAGTTTTTCTAGTGCATCTTCAACTTCTTTCATCTTTATTTTAGTTTCATAAACGTCTTCTTGCCCTCTTTCAGGTGTTTCATCTGTTATCTGTGTGCGATTCTCTGCTGTTGTATTTTCATTGTTTAAAAGTTCCTTGAAATATTCTCTCCACCTTTCTATAATGGGCTCATCCTCAGTTATTATATTTCCGTTTCTATTTTTATCTGCTGTAATTTAATTTCCGTTTTACTTCTCATATTCTTTAATACTCTATAAAATAATTTTGTATTTTGGGTACTATTTTCTTCCATAGTTCTTCCAAATTCTTCCCAGGCGTTCTGCTTTTCTTGTTTTTATCCTTACTTTAACTTTGTTGCGCTGTTCCTTGTATTTATCGTATGCCTCTTGATTTCTTTTTTGTATGTACATTTTCCATAGCCTTTTCTTTTCTCTGACTTCTTTTTTAATATCGTTGTTCCACCAGCTTGTCTGCTTTTTATGATTATTTCTTCTGGTATACCCGCAAACTTGCCCTGCTGTTTCTAATAGTATTGCCTTAAATCTGATCCACTTTTCTTCCACATTTCTACTTTGTCTTTTAGCTCTATAGTATCTCGTGCAGTTTCAAATCCGGTGATAATAATGTTATTTCGACGTTCTTTCTTTTCCATAGTTTCAAGTTTATATTCTAGCACCCTGATTTTAGTTTTCATTACTTCATTTTCTCTCCTAATCTCTTTTACTTCTTCCAAACTCTGCTTCCATTCACTTGTCAAATCTTTGACAATTTTTATTAATTCTTTACGCTCAGTTCTCATTTCTTTCATTTCATTTGCTATCTCTCTCATTCCGTTTGTTACTTCTTTAACCATCTCGCTCATTTCATCCATTCCGTATTCCTCTGATACGCCTATGGAATGTGTAATATGTGTTGCCTATCTGCTAGCGCCAACGATCATCTACAATTCAACCTTGCGGATAGATAAATCGCTACCAACAGATAAGACGCCACGTTATTTTGATTTCAGCCTACCTCGAATATTATTAGTCCTATTGTGTCACTAACACTCTCAGCACTTTGTTGTAGTATATTATTTGCTCACAGTTCACTCTTACAATTTCTAATTCTCGATATTTCCGAAATTCGGATGAAATATCAGACCACTCAAAATTGCGTTGTTTATCAGCACAGTGGCGTACCTCTCTCCCCACTCTATATAATATTAAGATCAAAACTTTTATTCCCCTATTATTTTTACTTAAAAAAGGTACCTGCGAAACTCCTCTAAAAAAATTGTCTTACTTGGTTGTTATTTCTTTTTTTCTCTTATATCTCTGATTATTTGTTCCTGATATTCCTTCCTTTTTATTACTTTTATTCTCCCTTGGCCATTATGTTAAAAAAAAACTAATGATTTGATTGATGATTCTGAAAATAAGCCAGTTAAAGTGGAACTTACACTACTGCCTATTATCGATGCAGTTAAATAATTTGGCTGTAAAAGTTCGCTCGTTAATAATAAATCTGCGCGAGGAAGTTTCTAGTGCTGTCTCGGATCAATGTATACCTCTTTTTCTTTCTTTATCTCTCTCTCTCTCTCTTTCTTTTTTTTTCATAGTCTTTAGTTTTACTAATACTGTATAACAAAAAATATAATTCATTCAATTCCATTAGGTACGAAAGTATAAGATCTGTGTGAAAGAAATAATAGAAATGAGACACACGGCCGAAAAGGCTAACAAAGATATAAAAGAGCAGTTACAACGACCTTTTAGCGAAATTGGATTGGACGAATTTCAGTGTAATACAAAAGATGCTCAAAAGGTGTTTGAGATACTGTTCGACCGACATCATCTACTACGAACTCAACATATAGAAGGAGTACTATCCCAGACAGGCACACAGTAAGTCTTTCCATACTAGTAATTATTGTTTGGTGTATTTTTTCATGAATCTCGAAGTACGATTTTTATACCTACGTGTTTAAAATCTAAATATTTATTACAATGTATACAGGGCCGCGTTTAGGTCAAGTGACGCCCTAGGCAGTTCTCTTGTAGCCGCCCTTCAAGAATGTACCATTTTTGTGAAAAAAAAATTGCAAGCAGATTTTTTTATTTAAATAAGAATACATAAAAATTGTCATTCCAGTTCGATCACATCAGATTTCTTTCTTGATTTTTCTTTGGAAAAATCATCTATAATGTCGTCATAATAATTTATCGCCCTTGATACGTCACTTTCTATGGACAAAATCCACAAATTGTTAAAAAGTTCTTGCGTCATACGTGATCGGAAATTATTTTCATGACTATTTTCAATTCTTGACATTTTCAAAAATAACCTTTCAGCGGACACGTTGGTTGGCAACTGGGAGGCACAAATAAATGCGCAAAGCAATTTCAAAATTAGGGAAAATATCTTTCAATCCACTCTTCTTTAAATATTTAGATATATCAATTATTGGTGATTGGTGATTTTATTGTGGTATCCAAATGACCCTTTAAGTGAATGCATTCATGTATGAATGATGTAGGTATCTATTAGTGCAGTCAGTGAGGGTATTTGGCTCCGAATTCCATCCTACTGCATCAATTTACTTGATATTTTCACTGTAAGTAGGGAATAGCTTAAGAAACAAAGTCTACTCTATATCCTATGGCGCTTTTAACTTAGGGGTCGTTCTCACCCGACCTCGGGGGTGGAATTTTTTTTATCAAACTAACACCGGAAGTGACCAGAGAACCTAATTCTAAGCAAAAACTGTTTTATAATTTTTTTTGAAAACTCAATACTTTTTGAGTTATTCGTGGTTAAAAATTTGCCATTTTCATTGAAAAATGACACTTTTCGGAGACTCTTTTTTGGGAATACCATAAAAATTGTGCATCTAACGAAAAAACTATATAAAACATTTTTGTAGTATATGAAAAATCAGAGAGATTAATTTTTTCATAAATCTTCTAGTTTTAATAAAAAAAGGGATGGTAGGTGAAAAAGACTTTTTTTTGGTGCCTGCTCAAATCGGTGTATTCAACTTAAAATAACAGAGAAATGGTCGATTTTAGACCTTTAAAACGAGACCTTAAAAAAACGAGAAAAAAAGACCTTTAAAACGAGAACTGTTAAATATCGGTTACATTCAAACTAAGCGAGTTATGGTGCAAAAAAATTTATGACTAATGTATTTTAAGGAAAAATTAGTATAAAATAAGAAATGTATATGTATATAAGCTGTACACTCCCGTGGAAGTCATAGCTGTTTTTCACTTTAATGATCCGTTAAGACATGGGGGATCAGCCCACTTTTAAATAAGAAATAAAAATAAGAAATAGTATATATAAATATAGAAAAAAAAGTATATATAACCCCCCTCATCCACCAGAATTTAAATGCATCGTTTTCCTTCTACAATACCTTCTACTATAGTATTATTCCTATATTCAAAAAGTTGGCGGGTTTAAAATGAATGGATTTTGAAAAGAATAAGATCAAATTATAGAGCACATTTTTAAATTTCCTTAAAAATCTTCTTTTTCTCCATGTAATTCGAAAGTGATAAGAGATACGTAAAAAAATACCTTACAAACATGTAGGTTTTCTTTTAGATAACAATTTTATTTTTCTTTCATTACTGTATCTCATTATCATTTTCGAGTTACATGGAGAAAAAGGAAGATTTTTAAAAAAATTTAAAAATGCTTTCTAAAAATTGGATCTTATTTTTTTCAAAAGCCATACATTTTAAACCCGTCCAACTTGTTGAATATAGAAATAACACTATAGTAAAAGGTATTGTAGAAGCAAAACGATGCATTTAAAGCTGGTGGATGAGGGGTTAAAACATACATACTTCGCATTTTATATTAAAATAAATTAGTCATCCTTTTTTGTTACACCATATCTCGCTTAGTTTGAATGTAATCAAAATTTAACATTGCTGTCGTTTTAAATGTCTTTTCAGGCAGTAGTTACAAAAGATATTGATAGCATTATACCCTTAAAATCGACCATTTCTCAGTTATTAAGTTGAACACACCGATTTGAGCATGCACAAAAAGATGTCTTTTCACCTACTATATCTCTTTTTATGTTATCACTAGAAGACTTATGAAGGAACGAATCTCTTTGATCTTTCATAAGCTATAAAAATGTTTTATATAGTTTTTTTCGTTAGATGCATAATTTTTAAGGTATTCGCAAAAAACCGTCCGAAAAGGCGACATTTTTCAATGAAAATGTTTCAATGAAAAAAAAGTACGATGTACTTAAATGTTATTCGATTTCAATTTTTATATACAAATATTTTTGTGCAGTATTTTTGCCGCCCTCTCATAATTTGCCGCCCTAGGCAACTGCCTATATTGCCTAATGGATAAAGCAGCCCTGAATGTATACAGAGAGGGGCTAAATTATGGAATAAATTCATTTTCTCTAAAACGGACGACTTTGAAGATAAATCCCGAAACAGGCCGATTTTTATTTTTAAATTAGAATTTTTGGGCCTATATATCATACTAGTGACGTTATTCACCTAGGCGTGACGACATAATGGATGATTTTTTTAAATAGGAATAGGGATAGGGTAATAGCTTTTTTGAAAGGCTGTTCAACTTTCTACTCAGTAATATAAACATTATCATCATTATTTATGCAGGGCGTCCAAAAAATAATTTTTGAGTTAAATTAATTGACTAAAAAAGAAGAATGTATGTAATTTATTTAACTCAAAATACATTTTACTGCTGTCAGAAAATAAAAAAAAATGTTTAATTTGGCAAATATACTTATATTTCTTTTCGCATAAATTAAACGTTTAAACAGCCAAAAGGTATGTGGGAGGCTGTTTGGCATTTAGTTTAAGCGAAGAGCAATGTTTATTTGTGAAATAAATTTTTTCTATTTTCTGACAGCAGTAAAATGTATTTTGAATTAAATAAATTAGAAACATTGTTCTTGTTGCGTCAATTAATATGATTCAGAAATTATTTTTTTGGCCACTCTATATAAATAATAATGTTTATGTTTATATTACTAAATATATTATTAAATAACATTTCAAATGAGGTACCACAAAACTCCTATCCCCATTCAAAAGAATCACCATCATTTTGCATCTCACTATATTTATACATTATTCTACCAATAGTCTGGACAAATTATCGAAAAAAAGGCAACTTTTGGGCAAAGTAGTTATTTAACCAGCAAAAATTTTATTGCTGGAATCGAATTTTAAGATTGCATATATTAGTAATATAGGTATGCAACGTTCACATAAAGTGTGCTATTTTGTTTATAAACAAATTAGCACTCAGAAATCTTCTTTTATCTTCAATTATTGCTCTGTCAGTCCAAAAATGTTAACTTTTAACCAAAAAGACACAAATAAAAATTCACCGTAATTTAATTCTGCACCGATATATTTTTTCCGATTTCTTTCGACGAAAATTTTCCTCGAAAGATCCGGGTTTTCCCAACAAAATGTTTTATTTTTAACTAACATTTTTACGACAGTCAATGAGAGGAAATACAGGAAATTACCTCCGAACTCTATCCTACTGCATGGATTTTAATGAATGTTTGGCAATAGCCTCTACTAATCTCCTAATTCAAAGTCTACACTATGTCGATGTGCGCTTTTATCTTGGGGGTGTTTCCCACCCCTTCTCGGGTCTGGAAAATTTTTTGGTCAAAATAACCACGGAAGTGACTATAGAACCTAATTCTAAGCAAAAATTGTTCTATATTTTTTTTTGAAAGCTTAATACTTTTTGAGTTATTAGTAGTTCAAAATTTGCCATTTTTATTGAAAAATGTCACCTTTCTTGACGGTTTTTGCGAATACCTTAAAAATTATGCATCTAACGAAAAAAACTATATAAAACATTTTTATAGCTTATGAAAAATCAAACAGATTCGTTGTTTATTAAATCTTCTAGTTATAATACAAAAAGAGACAATATGGTAGTTGAAAAGAGATTTTTTTAATGCCAACTTTTTGAACATAGAAGTAACACTATAATAAAAGGTAGTGTAGAAGGAAAACGATGCATTTAAATTCCTGTTGATGGGGAGTTAAATATACTTCTCATTTTCCCTAATTATTTCCCTAAAATACATTAGTCATTAATTTGTTTGCAACATATCTCGGTTAGTTTGAATGTAATCAACATTTGACAGTGCTCATTTTAAAGCTCTTTTCAACCAACATAAAAGGTATTTGTAGCATTATACCCCTAAAATCGACCATTTGTCTGTTATTTTAAGTTAAACCTGATTTGAGCATGCAAAAAATTTCTTTGCACCTATATCTCTTTTTGTATTATAACTAGAAGATTTATGAAGAAACAAGTATGTTTGATTTTTCATAAGCTATAAAAATGTTTAATATAGTTTTTTTCTCTAGATGCGTAATTTTTAAGGTATTCGCAAAAACCGTCCGGAAAAGTGACATTTTTCAATGAAAATGGCAAATTTTCAACCATGAATATCTCAAAAAGTATTGAGTTTTCAAAAAAATATATAAAACAGTTTTTGCTTAGAATTAGGTTCACTAGCCACTTCCGTGGTTATTTTGACCAAAAAATTTTCCGCCCCCGAGAAGAGGTGGGAACCACCCCCAAGATACAAACGCACAACGGCAGAGGGTAGACTTTGAATTAGGAGATAAGTAGAGGCTATTCCCAAAATTTTATTAAAATCCATGCAGTAGGATGGAATTCGGAGTCAAATACCCTCACTGACTGCACTATTTAGCGAAGTAATTATTTATCAATAATTAAATAGCTTGGTGACATAAAAGTTTTTTTGTGGTAGGTAGATTATATTTCAGGCAAGACTCCGGCAAGAATCTAACAAATTGTTTAGCAGAACGTCAGTTATATGATTACAATAATTGCTTCCAAGGCTAACACGACCAAAGATTTTTTTTATTTAAATCTCTCATCCAGTTTTTATTTAGCTTTCTTACGTCGTCTGTCCATCTTGTAGGCGGTCAACCGACGCTTCTCTTGGCCTCCATTCCAATAACCTTTTTGTCCATCGCCCATCTGTCATTTTGGCTATGTGTCCTGCCCATCTCCACTTCAACCTGGCTATCCTTTTGATGACGTCAGTCATCTTTGTTCTTCTCCTGATTTTTTCGTTTTTGATTTTGTCTCGCAGAGTTATTCCTAACATTGACCGCTCCATTCTTCTCTGCGTTACTCTTAGTTTGGTAGCCGAGGCTTTAGGTTAGGTAAGTGTTTCTGATCCGTACGTCAAGACTGGGAGGATGCACTGATTAAATACCTTTCTCTTTAGGCATGTGGGCAACTTACTTTTAAAAGTTTCTCTCAGTTTTCCAAATGCTGCCCACCCAAGAACGATTCTTCTTTTTAGTTCATGTGTCTGGTTATCCATGCCAATCGTAATTTCATGTCCCATGACATGAAATATGTCTAAACCTTAGAATAATAATCTTTTATTACTAATTTTACATTTACATTTTCCCTGCTTGGCCCTATCTTTACATACATGTTTGGCTTCATCCTTTATTATTCTTCTCATGCATTCTTCTATTTTATCTTTTTTAATAAAAACTTAAAATAAAATAACATATTTATTATTTCAATATTTTATTTTGCTTAGTAAAAATTTTTGTATAACAAATAATATACGATGTTGCCAGTAGTTTCGGAAAAATAATGAAAAAATGTGTAAAACTTTTTGTTCTTCAACGCCCTGTATCGTGAAAACGCATGCCATTACAAAAATTTTCTAAGCAAACCCCAATTATTTTTCAGTTTTTCACCTATCTTAGAGATCGTTTTACCTTTTTCTGAAACACCCTGTATATATAAGAAGGCACTTATGGAATAAAATTATTTCTGTCCTTGTTTTAATCAATTTTAAAAAAACGCTGAGACCCGTAAATTTTCATATATAAAAATGTGTACTTTTTAAACATAAATTTAAATGTACAGGGTGATTCATGCAAGCCTACCGTAGTCCATAAGCTTTATTTTTTAACTGATTTCTTGGTCTTTATGAATAATACTTTAAAATCATTTACAATTATAATGTATGGAAACCACTTATGGAATAAAATTGTTGTCATGTGTCATTATTTTAGAAACTTACTCAAGTCTAGCATAGTCCATTATCTTTAATTTTAATTAAACTCCCTGTATATTTTTGTTTTTAGAAGCTGCTTAACAACCTCATCTCAAAAATGTGTATTATGTAGGGTCTATTATGAGTAATGCAAGGTGAAATTTTCAAATTATGTATAGTTTTCGTCAAGATATTAATCACATAAAACTTTGAAATTAATAATTCAGGAATCACACTTTAAATAAGGGTATTATTTTTTAAAATATCTATCAATTTTCTAAACTTCTAAAATATATCAAAATATATCTATCAAACCCACTATATTGATACTAAAAAGTATCAATATAGTGGGTTTTGTATTTAATGCTTTTTATTTAAAGACATTTTTAGAGAGGACCATCTAATTATTGTAAACAGATGTTACTGTGCTTCATCTGTGTTACAAATTTTAAGATTTTTCACTTGAATAGTGAGTCGAAATAGTATTGTCGGAACTAGTGTTGCCCAAATGCAAGACCAAGACGAGACTTGGACAGTCTTGGTCTTGGTCTTGCACCAGTACACCTGGTCTTGGTCTTGGTCTTGGTATTGCACTCCCAGTCTTGGTCTTGGTCTTGGTCTTGCAGCAAGAGTCTTGCAAGTCTCGCAGTTACCCACTAGCATATTGCTATTTATTAATAGACAACTCACATTAGGTGGGTTTTAACCCACGATCTAAACTATCCCTGCCTATACTCTAACTGGGCTATCTACCATGTCCCACGGGAGTCAGTCTGTTTCTTAATGGTCTCCTAATGCGGCCGATATTATAGTGGTAATTACAGATTGTTGCCAGATCTTGCGTTTTTTTGAAAATATACTGAACTTTCGTATTTCGAATAGAACACCCTGTATATTTTTGCATTTTGAACCATAATAACTACTAATTAATTTTCATGTAATATTTCCTATACCGAAATGCCGTAATTTCTGAGTTATTTCTATATTTATTTAAAAAAAAAATTAAACAAATTATAAAAATCAATTGTTTCAGCCCCGGCTGACTTATTTTATTTTCTTTGAATCATATGGAACAAAAAAGGTCTTTTGTAGTTTTTGTCGAAAGTTATTCGTTTCCGAGTTATAAACAATTTAAAACTGAAAAAAATTGAAAAATGACGATTTTCATGGCTCAAAAACACAAGTAAAAAATATTATTTTCGAAATCTCGAAGTGCTAAACTGAAGTTTAAACTTTATTTATCAGTTGTCGATAAGTAATTTGTTTATTTCATTTTAAAAACATTGTTTTTTAGTTTTTCATGCAGCCCGATCGCCCATCCTCTCATAAGTTCTTCATTAACAATAAAAAAACAATGGCAAAATCACACATCGGCCAATATCTCTTTTTATAATATAATAACAAATATCTCTTTTTTTGAAATTTGAAGGTTTTATATACAGGGTAGCCAGGCATTATCTTATCTAGTGCTTTTTCAGCAAAAAATTTTGTTTGGCCGATTGATCTAATATCTAATTGCACACCTTGCAAACAGTTTATAAGTAGACGTTTAGTCTTTACGATATGGATAAGGAAAAACAATTGAGTGGTTGTCCGTAACTGTAACAGTGGATATTGGATATGGTATTCGTATTATATTTTTATCACCTTATAGGCGACATACTTTTTTAAGTTTCAATGCGATATTATTATACACACAACACAAGAAGATTATTTTATGAAAGTTTGCTATTCTCAAAATCTAGACAATTGCTCAATTGTAATTAATTTCGGAGCGAAGGCCTCGTCTGATATTAGGAAAGAATGAAATATTTTATGTTTACATTGTATAATAATTGATTATGACCTCTGAGTACGCATCCAATAAATAAGTGTTCATATTTTTAATTCGGTATGTATGTTCATCGTATTGTTCATAATGCGAATAAATCCGATTTTCTAAATTTTTGTTACATATTTTTTTGCATCTCATAGTCTCTAAGCATATACCCGAACATAATATACAGGGTGTAACAAAAATACAGGTCATAAATTAAATCACCTATTCTAGGACCAAAAATAGTTCTAATGAACCTAACTTACCTTAGTACAAATATGCATATAAAAAAGTTACAGCCCTTTGAAGTTACAAAATGAAAATCGATTTTTTCCAATATATCGAAAACTATTAGAGATTTTTTATTGAAAATGGACATGTGGCATTTACAGTGAAATTTGTGCACCCCATAAAAATGTTATGGGGGTTTTATTCCCTTAAACCCATCCAAACTTTTGTGTACGTTCCAATTAAATTTTTACTGTGATATTATTAGTCAAATTCAGTATTTTTAAAACTTTTTTGGTTCTTAGTATTTTTTCGACAAGGCAGTTTTTATCGAGTTGCGGCTTCTTTTCTAATATGTTTACGTAGAGATTTTATGGGGGTTTTGTTCCTTTAAACCTCCCAAACGGTTGTGTACGTTCCAATTAAACTATTACTGCGATACCATTAGTTAAACACAGTGTTTTTAAAACGTTTTTGCTTTTTTGTATTTTTTCGATAAGGCACTTTTATTTAGATGTGACTTATTTTTTAATATGGTTCAAAATATACCTAAAAATGTAAATCATAAATAAATTTTCCTATTATTATCAAGTCTCCATAATCGTACTTAGCCATATCCAGATGAACATAACATATATGTGGCCATATACAAATATGTGGTGGATTTGACAAATAATATGCAAAATATCTCGACAAATACTGACTCTTCGAAAAAGTGTAGCGTTTGAAAAAACTCCAACATTAATTTAATATCCCAATTCCCAAAAAGAATGTCCAGTTTTTTTAATTTATTTTGTGAAGTTGAATATCATCAAAAATATCCCAAGCCGACCCTGTATACAGCTGTGAAGTATTGCACAATATTTCATAATGTGTTACAATTTGTAAGAAGTGCTGACAAAAGTACAGTTCTGATGCGTAGAAGAACTTTCTAGAAGAAATGTTGAACTGAAAGTTGAGTTCTTGTCAACTAAGCATCCCTAAGGATCAAAATCGCTCGGTACTTCCGTCGTTCTTTTCCCCTGTAGTAGCTTCAGAGCGAAGCGCAAATGAGTCCAGCTTTACGTCCCAAGGTGATAGCATCTCCTCGGCTGGTACTCGCTCGAAGTAGGGCGTAGTCCCTTTGTTCCCCGCCGGTAAAATGTAGAATGGTCGCTATGAAGATCTGAATGTGTGGTGAGTGCTCTGAGAGGATTTTTTCCACATATAGTGATGGATTTAATGGAAAATCGAAGCCTCTTGAGAGTCAAACACGCAGTTCTACAAACCGGTATTGTTGCCCATTTTTTCCTGTGTTATGTATGATGGTCAAGCCCTGATTTCATCGAAGAAATGTCGAAGAAATGTCGTTCCTGTCCCGTGATGTTTTGTTTCCAGTTTCCCAGAAGCCCCCTTTGTGATTTGTGTTATGGAATGTCTACCCCACACCCCACCCCCAGTTGATTGTCTGAAGAGTGAAGTGAAGCCATGTCCTCCCCTGCCCCAGGTCGATGACCCCGTTTTGTTTTTGTTTGTGTACCCCGTGTGACAGTAAATAAAGGTATGATACATTTGCTAATTTTGTTAAATTTCAAGAGGATAATATACTAAAGTTTATTGGTAAAGAGTTTAAAAGTATAATAGTCGCTTTCAAAATGGAAAAGTTTCTTGTAATAACGTTTGTTGTTAGTTTGATATCTAAAGATCCCGTAATATATTATTTAAAAGTCCTGTTTTGCTATGATAGTTGTTTAAAATTGTTTTGTTTGAATATAAATTTGCATATCATGTAATAAAAATAAAATGACAGTGACTTTTGACATTTGACAGCTACGTCAAATCTTGTGTTTGTTTTGAAATCGTTGAAATACACTGCTAAACAAAGTTAAATTTTGTTGTATTCAAGAAAAATAATGTAAAATTGAAGATTTTTTGTACGGAATTAATGTAAAACGCTTCAACTGGCACCCAACGTGTGAGGCCGACTCATTTTTAGCCTCCTTCCGGCTCCAGTTGTACGCAAAACGCTTCAAATGGCGACCTCAGACCCCATTTGCATGTTCCCACTACCATGTCCTTTTAGCCTCCTTTCGGTCTCATTTGTACTACAACTGTTAGGCAGTGCCCGTCCCCTTGGGCAGCCGATCTCAGTTTGTGGTGCAGGTGTTTCCGATAACATGGAAGCTTGACTCGTGTCATGTTTTGTATGCCCATTGTTACAAGTCTAGCTTGTAGACATGTTCAACTAGTAGTTAGCCTATCTACTAGTCCCCAATGTCTTTAGCCACCCCCCACTTAGTGTTACATTTGTAACGTACACCCTGAAGTTTGACCCGAGTAAATATCGCCCCAGTCTTCCCAAGTAGTTTAGCCCAGATTCCTCTTGTCTTGCCCCCAGAAACTGTTTCATGTCTGTTAGTGCCCCCGAAACTGTTTCAGTCTGTTAGTCCCCATGAAAGAGCCCATTTTTGTAGTTTTTGATGCAGAAGTTAATAATTTTTCCAAAGAGGTGTAAGTATGTACACATTTTGTTGTGATGTTGATTTGGTCATGCTGTTGATTGTATAGGCATGTACCATTTCATACATCATAGTGTATTTAACTTGTAACCCCATATGTATACTGGTATTGTATTGTATTGTAAGTATCGTAGAACAGAATTGTATGTTATTGTAGCGTACTAACTGTATTGTATTGATATTGTACCCATGATGAAAGCATTGATTTGAATTTTTTTGAAAATATTGATGAAATATATAGACAAACAGTTGAGTAAAAAAGTAACGTAAAATTTTTTTGAAAATTTTGATTAAAAGTAACGTTAAATATTTTGAATATTGAATCCAATTATGAAGTATAACAGTATGTTGTATTTTTTGCATGTATTCCTATAGATCAACAGTTTTTTACAGAATAATCGTTTTTTGTGATTTATTGATTTGGTCATTTGAGTAGATGTGTAATGTTGGTATGGTCCGTGTATGAGCTTAGTCCCGTATTGTCTGTGAAAGTTTTGTCATCCCATTGAGAAGTCATCCCCTTGAGAAGTGGCCCCGTGAAGAAGTGAAGAGGGAAACCGTGGAGAGGCCCCCCACTTATTCAGGAAGTCACCCCTTGAGAAGTGGCCCCATGAAGAAGTGAAGAGGGAAACCGTGGAGAGGCCCCCCACTTATTCATGAAGAAGTGAAGAGGGAAACCGTCGAGAGGCCCCCCACTTATTCAAGAAAAAGCCCCCCCCTTGTCTGTGTTGCCCCTTGTTTTTTTTGACTAATCTATCTTTGTAGGTGTCAAAAGGATGCCAGAGGTTGGTTGAAAAGAGCCCGTGAAGTGAAGTAGTTGAAGTCCCCCCGTGAATGAAGTATGTCTTTTGGTATCTGACATGTCACAAGTGTAATACTCGTGATGAAGGAAGTGTTGTTCAGCTATCTGTGAACACTTTCATTAGTAGTCGGAGCAAGAAATGTCTTATCCCGTGTGAGCTCATATAGGAACCAAATTTCAATATTGTTTGTGTTTGTAAGCCCCTGAGTATATCTAGAAGTCATTGAGTATGTTGTTGCCTGTTTGTTTGTCTATCCCTGTTTTGTCTGGAAATTTTAGAGCCCGTTGTCCCGTGTTGTCTATTAGCCCCTGTTGTTTATTAGCCCGTGTCCGTGCTGGGGTTTGATTTTTTTTGGCGAATAGTTAGTTGACCTCTCTTCTGTTTGTTGATTGAAAGTAGGCCAAGAGCAGAAGCTGTGACAAGGCTGGTGAGGTTAGGATCTGGCCGCGTTGAGTACAGGTGAAGCTTGCTTTCGGTCGATAAATGGAAGTGGTTGTTCGTCAGAACTGTCATACTTTCCAATGTCCCTTTGGTCTTCCCCTTGCGTGTTGCTTTCATCCCCTGTTTTGAAAAAGTAGCCCCCCATTTTGAAAAATAAAGTCCACCCCCAGTCTTGAGAAATGAAATGCCCCCAGTTTTGAGAAGTAAGTCTATCCCCAGTTTTGAAAAGTAAAGCCCAACCCCCTGTTTTGAGAAATGAAGTCAATCCCCTGTTTCGAAAAGTGAAGTGTAGCCCTGTTTTGAAAATGAAGTCTTTCCCCAGCTTGTGATTTGAAAATGAGAGAGTTGTCTTGTGAACTTTCATGAAAGGTTCCTATGTCCTAGATTGGACTGTTGAGTGAAAACGTAATGATGTAGTGTTCTCTATATCATATGTTGCGTTCATTTCCCTTAGTCTTGTTTAAAAAGTTTGATATCCTGTTTGAACCCAGTATACTAGTCTTTTTGGCCTTTTGTCGTTGTCACACGTATCCCCCCTCCCCCCTTGTTAATATTGTCTTGATTTTAGTCCTTGTTGTTGTCATATACCCCTTTGTCTAGCCCTGTCTTGTTTGAATGAGTTGTTGAGGTAAGTTGTTGGTGAGATTTTATCTCACTGAGGTATTTAGACTGGATTGTCTAAATCCTCATTTTGCAGAACCGTTGCCAAATTGTCCCGTGAAACTCGCTAGGTGTTAGCTGAGTTTGGGCAGATGTATATCTGTCATATTTTTTTAGTTTTTGAGAACCGCTCGCGGTTAGGCAACGAGGTGACAAGGCTGTGTCTGCCCTGGTATGTCACTTGTGTTACTGCTGTGGATGTCAGCGAGGTCCACACAGGGCACAAATTTAGTTTTCTTTCCCAAGGCACAGAAACTCTTGTCACCTACAGTTCTTAGTAGAGTCAAGAAACATTTAAGTCTACTCGACTTTAAAGAGTCTGGCGATTGATGGCACGCTAGCCCAATCCCTAACGACTTTTTTGTTTTGTTTAATCCCCACTAGCCATTATCTAAATATTTTGATATTGTTGTCCTGTCACACCTAAGATGTCCATGTTGGATTTTTTTCTGTTTGTTATCGAAAACTGGATAATCTTATCCAGGTTTCTCTTTTGCGCGGAGGCTTTGTAGCGTTTGAAAAAACTCCAACATTAATTTAATATCCCAATACCCAAAAAGAATGTCCATTTTTTTAATTTATTTTGTGAAGTTGAATATCATCAAAAATATCCCAAGCCGACCCTGTATACAGCTATGAAGTATTGCACAATATTTCATAATGTGTTACAATTTGTAAGAAGTGCTGACAAAAGTACAGTTCTGATGCGTAGAAGAACTTTCTAGAAGAAATGTTGAACTGAAAGTTGAGTTCTTGTCAACTAAGCATCCCTAAGGATCAAAATCGCTCGGTACTTCCGTCGTTCTTTTCCCCTGTAGTAGCTTCAGAGCGAAGCGCAAATGAGTCCAGCTTTACGTCCCAAGGTGATAGCATCTCCTCGGCTGGTACTCGCTCGAAGTAGGGCGTAGTCCCTTTGTTCCCCGCCGGTAAAATGTAGAATGGTCGCTATGAAGATCTGAATGTGTGGTGAGTGCTCTGAGAGGATTTTTTCCACATATAGTGATGGATTTAATGGAAAATCGAAGCCTCTTGAGAGTCAAACACGCAGTTCTACAAACCGGCATTGTTGCCCATTTTTTCCTGTGTTATGTATGATGGTCAAGCCCTGATTTCATCGAAGAAATGTCGAAGAAATGTCGTTCCTGTCCCGTGATGTTTTGTTTCCAGTTTCCCAGAAGCCCCCTTTGTGATTTGTGTTATGGAATGTCTACCCCACACCCCACCCCCAGTTGATTGTCTGAAGAGTGAAGTGAAGCCATGTCCTCCCCTGCCCCAGGTCGATGACCCCGTTTTGTTTTTGTTTGTGTACCCCGTGTGACAGTAAATAAAGGTATGATACATTTGCTAATTTTGTTAAATTTCAAGAGGATAATATACTAAAGTTTATTGGTAAAGAGTTTAAAAGTATAATAGTCGCTTTCAAAATGGAAAAGTTTCTTGTAATAACGTTTGTTGTTAGTTTGATATCTAAAGATCCCGTAATATATTATTTAAAAGTCCTGTTTTGCTATGATAGTTGTTTAAAATTGTTTTGTTTGAATATAAATTTGCATATCATGTAATAAAAATAAAATGACAGTGACTTTTGACATTTGACAGCTACGTCAAATCTTGTGTTTGTTTTGAAATCGTTGAAATACACTGCTAAACAAAGTTAAATTTTGTTGTATTCAAGAAAAATAATGTAAAATTGAAGATTTTTTGTACGGAATTAATGTAAAAGCTTTGTGGACATTTTGTCCTGTAGTAAAGTCAATAAGTTTGAGGTTTTAAATAAATGTTTGTGAAAGTGTACCTATTTTATTTCTCTTATATAACCCTTTGGAGAAAATTATTAACCAAATGTCTAATGCAACTGTATAAGTTTTAGTACAGAAGAAAGAATATGGCTAAGAAGCCAGTAAAAGAAAAGATGTTGCCCAGTCTAACCCCAAAGAGGAATCAATGATGAATGTCCCCCCATTTGGTACCCCGTAAGTGAGAAAAAAGTCTTAGTAAGTACCCATATATGAACCAGAGGATTTGTTTCGAACGGCGTCCTTTTTTTTAAATAGTAGAAAGATCCTCTAGTCAGAGTAAGTACCCTTTGTATTTGTTATGGTAGTTTAGTCATCTTAACACCCCTCCCCTTCCCTAACGAATCTACGACCTAGCTCCCGCACAACAAATGAGCTGCCGTCCTGCAACGAGGCTTTATGTGTCTGCTTCTTCTTCATTAGCCCTATTCTGACCCCCCAGTATTTTTATAGTTAGTTCTTTCCTTGTCCCCATAATGAGCAGACATGTTAAACGCTTCAAAAGTACCAAGAGACAAAGAAGTTTTTTAAGCATTGTGTTTAACTAATGGTACTACAATTATAATCAAATTGAAACGTACACAAAAGTTTGGGGGGTTTAAAAGAACCAAACCCCCATAAAATTTTTATCGGGTGTCTAGATTTCACTACAATTTTTTCTTAAGATACTACTGCCCTAAGAATGCCACATGTTCATTTTCAATAAAAAATCTCCAATAGTTTTCGATATATTGGAAAAAATCGATTTTCATTTTGTAACTTCAAAGGGCTGTAACTTTTTTTATGTGCACATTTGTATTAAGGTAAGTTAGGTTCAATCGAACTATTTTTGGTCCCAGAATATGTGATTAGATTTATGACCTGTATTTTTGTTACACCCTGTTTTATTCCATAAAACGACACTCAAACTGCAAGACGCAAGAGTCTCGCAGGCTTAGTCTTGTTCTTGCTCAAGTCTTGCACGGTCAGTCTTGGTCTTGGTCTTGCTAAAATAAGGCGGTCTTGTTCTTGGTCTTGGTCTTGCTAAAACGCAAGAACAAGACCAAGACTGCAAGACCAAGACCGATTTTGGGCAACACTAGTCGGAACGTGAGCGGAGCGTGAGGGTGCAACATAATACAATTCAGGGGTCTGTGTAAAACATAAAAGAAATTCCGTAGTTTTTTTTTTTCATTTAAGTTAAAAAATAATGTTACGTAACGCGCTGTTCGAACCCCCATGTAACGCGCCGTAACGTTTTACAAGACCCCCTCCCCCCCAAACTGCGTTACGTAATACTTGAACGCTCCCAAAGGTGCATTTCAATTTAACAAGCGTATATTATTTAATTTTTTTGTTGTTATATAGGGAGCTCTCAGAACTGGAAAAATTACTGAAATTAATTTCTTGGAAGGACTACATCAAGGAAATTCATAAGATTTACTACAAGTTATATGTTGAAAAACGACCATACCGATACAAGTTTGCTGATAAAAGACTACGCAAACAAGAAGATTTGTTAAGGTATAAAAATGAAGTTGAATACAAATATAGTGTAAAGCAGGAAAAAATAGACCTTGATAATCTTGAAAAAGAAAAAAGGTACGTAAAATCGATGCTTCTTCTTTAATGTAATTTTAAGTTTTTATTTCTTTATTTTATTTTATTTTATTTTATTTTATTTTATTTTATTTTATTTTATTTTATTTTATTTTATTTTATTTTATTTTATTTTATTTTATTTTATTTTATTTTTTATTTTATTTTATTTTATTTTATTTTATTTTATTTTATTTTATTTTATTTTATTTTATTTTATTTTATTTTATTTTATTTTATTTTATTTTATTTTATTTTATTTTATTTTATTTTATTTTATTTTATTTTATTTTATTTTATTTTATTTTATTTTATTTTATTTTATTTTATTTTATTTTATTTTATTTTATTTTATTTTATTTTATTTTATTTTATTTTATTTTATTTTGTTTGAATTAGTAGTTAGCAGTATGTAGTATGTAGTTAGAGCTTTTGGCATTTAGATAGTTTAAACCTACACCTTGACTGGTTGCCGACAATAGTTTGCTTCTTCTTTTTCGACTCATATTCATCCACTTCTCGACATACGAGTTATGGCAATTATTTTCCAGGAATCTATGCTCTGTTTTTAAACCAATAGGAGTATTTCAAATTTACCACGCCGTAATGCTTGTTTGTAATTGGTCCAACCTCAGGCAAGTTTACTTCACTGTTATGAAATTTTGACACTATGGCCATTTCATAGGTTAATTAAGTTGTATCAGCGATTTTTTGTGTTTTCTGCGTTATTCCTTTAATTTTTAGATTTTTAGTCTGCTTTTATATAAAAAGCAGTTATTTTTAGAACTCTTTGGCGACGTAGGTATTAGTATAATATAATTTTAGGACCGTCGAAGGCCAACATGATCAACCAAAAAAGATGTAAGTATTTGGTGATTTTTCTAGTGACGTTTTTGTGTGTGAATCTGTCTTTTTAGTTTACTCCTTCTGGTTTAAAAACAAAGCATAGTTAATTCGGAAATTGGCAATATTGCCTCATTTATAAATAAGTGTTTAGAATGAGAAATCTTCCTTTAACTCGAGTCAAGGTTTGACAATCATATGTTTGGTTCGTGTTTTATGCGTATTGTTCGAATGTAACCTTTTTGGCTGCGCCGTAAAATAGTCTAGGCGCCAAATAGAGGTCACTGTGTCCTTTTCAATTCTAATGGACAAACTTAACGGTTTCTTATGGATTTATGGCTGCTGATTTCGAATTTCGAGGGTGGATTTCGATCCGAGTGGTCAAAAAATTGTTATAAACAATTTAATTGTTTATTAGGCTCTGGCTCATAAACTAAAAGAGATACAAAAAAATGTTTTAAATAAAATTTGTTCCTTAATAAAAAACGAAGAAAAAATCATTTACTAAACTCAAATCCAATAATTATTAGAACTCAAGATATTGGAATACTAGTGCACAATGCAAATTGGAAATTGCAAAATAAGTATTTTTAGAAGCTTTATCGATCGTAACTCGTAACTTCTGCTCATGCAAATGAGCCTTAGATGGTCTTATTTTAAAGCCCTATTAATAGGCTTCCAAACAATATTTCTTAAATTAACTTGTCTTCATTTGTTTTAAAGTTATACCCGTTTGAAGTTATAATTTTCTTAAAAAAAATGGACATTAATTTGTTTATAAGGGTTTCAAGCAAATTTGAGCCATAAACATTTATACTTTAATTAACAATAATGATAGAAGAACTCAAAAGGAACAATTTGAGCTTACGAAAATGTTCGTAAGTTTATTTTTGCCCAAGATATCGATATTTTAATGGCGCGCTATGAGGAGCAAGATCGGCTCATGCTCACAGTGTAAAGGTTCACGAGCTAACTTCTCCATGCAAATTATAATTTCTATGTATATAAACGTTATCTTTATTTTTTATTTTTAAAGATCCTAATAAAGTTTTATATATTTCTTATATTAAATCATCATACTGTACCTCGTATAACTTTTCATTCTATTTACTTTGTCTTGTTTTTTTGTACTAAATGAGAAAAAAAAAACATTAAAAAGTAATATTTCAGAAATTAACTAAAAAGTCAGCTGATATTTTTTATTAAGAAAGGCAAGGCCTCCTGAGCAAAATAATGTAACACGAGAGCAGTCGATCGGTGTCTTTACCGCGGTATTACTTGATTGTGAGCCGATCTTGTACCTCATAGCGCGCCATTAAAATATCGATATCTTGGGCAAAAATAAACTTACGAACATTTTCATAAGCTCAAATTGTTCCCTTTTGAGTTCTTCTATCATTATTGTTAATTAAAATATAAATGTTATGGCTCAAATTTGCTTGAAATCCTTATAAACAAATTAATGTAAAAATTTTTTAAGAAAATTATAAATTCAAACGGGTATACTTTTAAAACAAATGAAGACAAAATAATTTAACAAACTATGTTTGGAAACCTATTAATTAAGCTTTAAAATGAGACCTTCTAATGCTCATTTGCATGCGTAGAAGCCGAGTTACGATCAATAAAGCGCTTCTAAAAATACTTATTTTGCAATTTGAAATTTGCATTGTGCACTAATATTACAATATCTTGAGTACTAATTATTGGATTTGAGTTTAGTAAACTTTTTTTCTTCGCTTTTTATTAAGGAACAAATTTTATTTGAAACATTTTTTTGTATCTCTTTTAGTTTGAGCTAGAGCCTTATAAACAATTAAATTGTTTATAACAATTTTTTGACTACTCGGATCGAATTCCACCCTCGAAATTCGTAATCAGCAGCCAAAAATCCATAAGAAACCGTTGAGTTTGTCCATCAGAATTAAAAAGGACACGGTGACTCCTCTGGCGCCTAGACTAAAAATGAGCCCTCTTGTTACAAGCAATGCGTTATCATTCAATTCTCAGTGAAATCTAAAGAAAACCCTAACCTAACTTTTTAAAATGACACGGATCGTTTTGCATTCGATTTGGGAGAGCTTCAGGAAAATTCTTAAACACTTAGAATGAGGTACAAATGAAAATTGCATTATAATAAGCGGAAAATGAATTTTTCAAATTGTAAAGTGTTCAAAAAATAAAAATTCACAACTCGGAAACTAATCACGGAAATAAGTTTAATTTTCATACGCGGTGTTTTTGAAGTAGCTGAACAAGAAAATAAGTCCTACCGGGTCAGCGAAGCTATAAGAGGTACCTGGTGCTCGGTATCTACGTCATCTCCAGGAGTTTTATGAAAATTCGTTATGAAAATGGTTGAAATTTATTACCTCGGGGTTTTTGAGGTCGCTGAACATTGATATTGCATGGAATATGCTGTACGAGGTACCTAGTGCCCTGTATCTACGTCGTCTCCGGAAATTTTATGGAAATTCATTATAAAATTCAACAATAAAACACTGAAAACGTTTGTTTTCTATACTTTCACAAAATTTATTACAACTATGTTACTACAGCTGTTTCGGCAGAGTGCCTTTCTCAAGTGATTTAGTTTACAATGGTTTGCCTATTTAAAGTCTTTAACTGAAGAGGTTGAGGAGTGGGGAACTGTTTGTCTCGAGTTGGTCATTCAGAATTATATCTGTATTTCTCAATTTATTAATTTCCATAGATTCTAATAAAGATAGCTTAAGGCCTTTATTTTGAATATGCAGAA